>NC_133622.1:31980154-32029772 GCF_048593235.1 Sminthopsis crassicaudata
AAAAAAGAAGAAAGTGGGACAGTGAATCCATGTGTAAAGAGAAATTATCTCACTAGCTTCACCTACTCAGACACCGTAGAAATAAAATGGAAACTCATAAACAATAATAGATTATTGCAGATCTGGGAAGTCTCCCAAAAAACACGAGTAAAGAAAGCAGGGACACTAGATCAGTGGCCAGAAGCCATGACTTTTGCAAAGACAAAAACTGGAATATAAGTTTAAAAACACCCTCCTGCCCAAGATTTCAAGCGTTTTCTACTTAGAAAATTAGGAGAAAAATAGACATGATTTCATAGAAATGAATGTTTCTTTCTCCATTAAAATAGAAAATAAGTTAAGAGACAATAAAAACAATGCACAGATGATCTGAGTTTTATTAGAGGGCTTATGTCAAATAGCCTTTAGTTTTTGGACAGTAAAAATAATAACTAAAAGGCAAAGAAGGAAGAGTGATTTTTTTGACTATGGAACAAATGATTCATTTGAAGATGACATGAGGATTTAGATAACTTTTGGTGGGGTCTTACATCCTCTTACCAATTTCCATAGTCACAAGTGCACAAGCCAGAATTAACAATAGGTAATGTAGTAGCAAAGGGTTACAGGCTGGAGTTAGGAAGACCTGAGTTCAGCTGTGGCCTCTGGCACTATTTTTGTAAACCCTGGGCAAACTGCTTAAGCACTTCTGCCTCAGTTTACTCAACTGCAGATTGGAGACAATTATAACACCCTCCTCACAGGGTTGTTGTGAGGCTCAAATGAGATAGTATTTGTAAAACACATGGTAACTGGCACATAGTTGGCACTCAATAAATAATAATATAATATAATAATATAAATTAAATATAAAGGAATAAATAATAAAATAAATGCCAAGTTCCTTCTCTCCAAAACTTGCTGAAGCTCTATTTGCACATCCATGGGGCTAGATTTTATTCATTCCTCATTTAATTAAGTGCACTGATTAATCATTCCAGTCAGGCCCTGTGATAGTAGAGCGAACAAGGTCCACACTTTATTGCCCACAATGTCAAAGAAATCATGTAGAATTTTCACCTAGCTGTAATTACTAAGTGGCAACAATGATAGAAAATATTGAATAAAACACTGAAGACACAACCTTAAAAAGCAAAGGCATTGATCAGAAAACAGCCATTAGAACGGCAATGAGCAAACTGGATCTTGGAGTTAGAATTAACCATCCAGGGTCTTTGGAACAAGTTCAAAATGATAGCATCCTTCTCTTTTGATTTAAAGGAGAAAGGAGACGTCCTTACCAAAAGGGCAGAAATGTGGTGGAACAGATCCTCAGACCACCAATTCCCATAGAGATTATTGTGGAAGGAAATAAGGACGTAGTATGAATTACAGATGGACCTGGCAAGTGATTCCAAGTTTTCTGTCAGACAACTTACGTAAAGAGATCTGCCATGTTTTTTTTAAGCAGATGTGCAATTACTGTGGTTTCAGCATCAGTGCTTTCCTGACCCTACCGCTGCTGGTCTCTCTATGTCTCAGTGCCTCTCCATTTCTGGAGATCACTGCATAGCTCCCTTTTGCAGCTGCGTGCAGCCAAGCATGACTTTACTCTCCCGTGGATGGGTCCACGTCCAATTGTGCTTGTGCGTTGCCCTCACGACAGGAAGGATTCACAGTCATACAAAACCTTCCCAGCATGACAACATGAAACGCTATCTACTTAGACATCGTTGCAAGTCCAGGGGATGTAACTTTGTCCTAAAAAACCACAGAATTTTTACCAAGACACAACAAATTTCTAAGGTGTTAACTAGAGGTGGTACAGACAAAGACTTGGGCTAAAATGTGCAAGAAGAAAGGTGCAGAATGATGTGATCATTAGTGCTAGGCAAAAAATGGCTGAATCTAAATGAGAATGGGAAATTAAAAAGCTGAATAACATCTACTGCAATGCTGGTAGCCAACTTGGGCTTTTCCATTAGAAACCCTGAGAAAAAAGGCAAATATTCTAAGCTGGAACCTTCTCTCTTGTCCCATTAAGGACTTATTTGAGGGCCCTTTCCATCCTCAGATCTTGTATCTGGCTACTAGGCCCAGCTGGCTCCAGAGGGGAAAGTGAGGTAGGTGACCTTGCCCAGCCCTTCCTCACTTAAATCCGACTCACTGCATGTCATGGAATCACCTCC
This sequence comes from Sminthopsis crassicaudata, assembly GCF_048593235.1. Taxonomy (NCBI): domain Eukaryota; kingdom Metazoa; phylum Chordata; class Mammalia; order Dasyuromorphia; family Dasyuridae; genus Sminthopsis; species Sminthopsis crassicaudata. Next base: position 31,982,323 of record NC_133622.1, read on the forward strand.
CTGATGTCACGGTCCTCTTCAAGAACAAAGAACAAACAACTTCTGTGAGTAGAAGTAGAAGCTGCCCCATTGAGGACCCAATGGAAACTGGTCACTTGGACAATGCAGGCTCCCTCCCTACTTCCTCCCTACTTTTTATCCATCGCTTCCTCTTCCCTTCTTTCCTTTTCTTCTCTCCTTCCCTTCTTTTCCTCCCTTCTTCCTTCTTTTCCTCTCTTCCTTTCTCCTTCCTTCCCTCCCTTTTTCTCTCTCTTTCCTCCCTTCCTCCTTCTCTCTTCCCCCCATTTTGTTTTGAGTTATTTTGAATAAGTTGTTTCCCTATTAGTTGTTTTTCAAGAATAACATAAGCACCTGTATACTATGATCTGGTAAACAGCACGTGTGTGTCTTAAACATTTGTGGACCCTCTGATAGGACAGACCACAATGGAGAAATATAAGAAATAACTTTCTAGGTAGCTTACATAATGATTTATCCAACAAATTGTATGGCAAACAATTTAGAAATGCCATGCTAGAACTATTAAAAAAAAGCCACGAGAGGCCTAGTCCCTGGGTTGTGACTAGGACAGACTCCTGCTGTTCCTGCACTTGAGACTTGAGCATCTCATGTTTCTCTGAGGACAGTGCTGATTGACAGAGACCTACTAGGCAGACTATCTTGGATGGAAACACAGAGCCTCTGCCTGAACGGAGAGGGAACTTTGTCATGGGCTTAAGATGCTTCTCTGTATCTATGTCTATCTGTCTGATTATCTAGCTATCTATCTTAATCTGTCTGTAATTGAACTATCTATCCATTTATCTTTTTTCTCTCTTTTTCTTTCTTTCTCTCTCTCTTTTTCTTTCTTTCTCTTTCTTTCTTTCTCTCTTCTTTCTCTCTTTCCCCTCCTTCCTTCCTTCCTTCCTTCCTTCCTTCCTTCCTTCCTTCCTTCCTTCCTTCCTTCCTTCCTTCCTTCCTTCCTTCCTTCCTTCCTTCCTTCCTTCCCTCCTTCCTTCCCTCCTTCCTTCCCTCCTTCCTTCCCTCCTTCCTTCCTTCCTTCCTTCCTTCCTTCCTTCCTTCCTTCCTTCCTTCCTTCCTTCCTTCCTTCCTTCCTTCCTTCCTTCCTTCCTTCTTTTCCTTCCTTCCTTCCTTCCTTCCTTCTTTCCTTCCTTCCCTCCCCTTCCTTCCTTCCTTCCTTCCTTCCTTCCTTCCTTCCTTCCTTCTTTCCTTCCTTCCCTCCTCCCTCCCTCCCTCCCTCCCTTCCTCCCTCCCTCCTTCCTTCCTTCCTTCCTTCCTTGCTCCCTTCCTCCCTTCCTTCCTTCCCTCCCTCCTCCTTCTTCCTTCCTTCCTTCCTTCCTTCCTTCCTCCCTTCCTCCCTTCCTTCCTTCCCTCCCTCCCTCCTTCCTTCCTCCCTTCCTTCCTTCCCTCCCTCCCTCCCTCCTCCCTCCCTCCCTCCCTCCCTCCCTCCCTCCCTCCTCCTTCCTTCCTTCCTTCCTTCCTCTTCCTTCCTTCCTTCCTTCCTTCCTTCCTTCCTTCCTTCTTCCTTCCTTCCTTCCTTCCTTCCTTCCTTCCTTCCTTCCTTCCTTCCTTCCTTCCTTCCTTCCTTCCTTCCTTCCTTCCTTCCTTCCTTCCTTCCTTCCTTCCTTCCTTCCTTCCTTCCTTCCTTCCTTCCTATTTATCTATCTATTTAAGATGCTTATTAGAATCTCCAAGAAGTAGGTTGGTAGTTTATTCTTAGGTAAAAGTTTGATTGCATGTATTGAGGAGTGTAATTCTAATCAGTATTTCATGATCAGTATTTAATGATATATTGGCTGTAAGTGTGTACTGGTTATCATAATGTGTTAATGTATAAAGAATCTAGAATTATATTGAAAACTACTTGGTCACAATGTTACCTCTTAAGAAAGCAGTTGCCTCTTGGCCCAGTGTTTGTATAAATTTTGTTATTAATTCAAAGCAAAAATTAAAATATTTTTGGTCTCTGTCCTACTCAACTGGTCAAGAAAACTTCGTGGTGTTCTGCTCAGCTGTTTCCACTGATGTTCCTTAGCTTTCCCTCTTCAAGCAGAGATTTTTCCATTCAGAAAGGGAGAAGGCAGACAGATTTTTTGGGCTTTGCTGCTGAAAGACATCTATAATAAAGATGAGCTGGGTCCTTAGCTTATTTTTTGTCCAGGGTCAAATTTGTTTGCATGCTAAATCTTGAGAGGATTTGGGAGTATCTAACCCTGCCTCCCATAGTATCCAAGTAACTGAAGGCTTTGATTTCCACTGAGCCTTCTTTGAACTAAAAGAAAGACCAAAATCTCAGTGCCCGTGAGTACCATGACTGGATTTGTTAGCTGTGGCACTAACTGGAAAGTGGGGGCCTGCTCTTTAGGGTAAAGATTGTGTCCACTCTATCTAGAATACTGATACTTGGGGAATCTTCCAGAAAAGAACGTATCATAGAACTGAGACGATGGGCTAGGTCTCACCACTACCAAAGCAACCCCCAAGTGATACTGGCCCTAGGAGAACAATGCATCTGCTGGGGACTGGCTACACAGAGATGATCACTGGACCAGGGTTGACCACAGGAACAATGGAGGCAATGTATCTGGCTTGAGGCCCATCAGAGATGCTCCCTACCGTAGGATGCAGGCCTTGTCAACACAGTAGGATGCCATCACCAGAGGGCATCGATGGTCCCACAGCATCCTTATCCACATCCTCCCTGTGTGGGTCCCCATGAGCAATCCCTCCATGAGCCTACTTCTCCCCCTTTCTGGTGGTACATTTGTGGGAGAGTGTACCCTAGGTTTGTGGAGAGGACAAGGATCTTCTTAGTATTTCACGAAACACTTTTGCTTTGAGCTAGTTGTATCCTCAGGCTAATAGAGAAAATGGAACTGCACAGGCAAAGTCTTGTGTAGCGCCATTCAAAAGTAGACAAGGATCTTGAACCCTAGAGGGTGATTCTGGGGACCCCACGTGTGAGAGGATGGTGCTCCTGTCCCGACAAAGAAATACGCAAAGGAGCGAAGGAGTCCTTCACCAAATGGTGGATTTAGTTTGGAGAATTTTGTAAACTTGTTAAAGAAAAGCTAAAACATTAACCACAGTCTTGACATTTATTGTGCATTTTTTTTCCCAACAGAACACATGGCATTCTAGAGGTTTGTGAGGTAATCAAATCAATATTCAAATTAGAGAGAAACACCCGAAATAGCAAACTCTAGTAACAAATGTCTTTTGTAATTAAAAATATTGGAGGTTTAAAAAAGCATTATAACATTTTGAAATTACTGAAAGAAATGTGCTAAACACATAGAAAACAACTCTTACTTTCTATAGAAATTGCTCACAAAAAAACCCCTTTCTAATCTATATTACACTATGCACTTGCAGTTGTACGGTACCTGGTATTTACCTGTCCCTAATGGGCATTTACACTACACAGTACAATCAATAGAAATTAGTCATAGAGAAATAACTACACTGTTAACAATAAAAATATTAGGATCAATGGTTTTATCACAGTTTCTCCACAAGTATTTGTCATAAAAAAATTGAGTAAAGGCATGTTGGCACCAGTGCTACATGGAATTGCAGAGAGGGAAGGTAGACTGAGGCAGTGTTTAAATGGTGTAGGGTTTGGTGGGACTGATGACTTAGGGGCTTTCTTCGGAGTAATGGAAAAGCCCAAGCCCCCGACACGGGCTCTTCTAGGTCACCTGCAGCTCTTACCTTCTTCCCCACAAAATTTAAACAAAGCCAAAGTGACAACAAAACCGAATGATCGATAGGAAAGAATCAGAGATCAGCATTGATCCTCTACAAAGTCTCCGGGCAGTTCTCACAGTGACGTCAAGCAATGAAAAAGCTTTCCCTTCTGAATCCGATTCTGGTCAATTCTCAGGTCAAAATAATCACAAAATGTAGAAAGGGAGAGGAATGATGCAGCTTGTTTCTGATCCCTGTCAGTGCTAGTTAATCTTTCTAAAAGAACTTGCTTTTTTTGAGCTTCAGATCATCCCTTCCTTGGGTTTGTTGTAACTGGGAACCTGTGGTAACTGAATTGTGTAGAAAGTGATGATGAGAATGTCCGTTATCTTTATTTAACCATTTATTTCCTTGAAATATTTTCTAAATTTGATGGGTTTTTGATGGGATTTATAGATTATAATCTATGTGTAGAGACTTGCCAGTTTCCAGAGCAGGTATCCGAGTAGTGAGAACTGAATTTGTTGTGCATGCTTTTAACCTCAGAATCAAAAGAAATCTTAGGAAAATGCAAAACATTATGTTGTCCTTGATGAGCTCAGCACAGTGAACGAAATGTTCGCCTCAATACCAGATATTGAGGAGACAGATGAGCTTTGAGAACGTTGCGTCAACGACAAGGAAAACTATGGAAGGCAAGTGAACTACTACCCCATTGGGAGAAGGACTTGTTTATTGGGCTTACCCAGTTTAGAACTACTGGGCCTGAGAGTTCAGAATGAGCCAAATGGTCTTTCAGAATTGGTCAGGATTGATTGATATGTTCATTTAGAGATCTATATACTTATCTACAAATAGGCAGAGTTCTGAAATGGACCATAGCATTATGTTCAGTACAACCCAGAGGTACTGTGCCATTTGAGACATAGCCCTATCCATGAAAGAGCATGAGGGAATTAAAGAAGAGATCACAATTATGATTATCTTCCTATAGATCCTCAAATGTGATGCTTTAGAGACTAAAACTCACCTGTCCAGGGGGTTGTATCTATAGTGTGTGTGTGTGTGTGTGTGTGTGTGTGTGTGTGTGTGTGTGTGTGTGTGTGTGAGAGAGAGAGAGAGAGAGAGAGAGAGAGAAAGAGAAAGAGAGAGAGAGAAAGAGAGAGAGAGAGAGACAGAGAGAGAGAGACGAGACAGACAGACATACAGGGAGAGAGAAAGGAGATAGAGGGACACATAGAGAGAAACAGAGACAGAGAAGAGAGAAACAGAGACAGAGAAGAGAGAGAAAGGAGAGAAAGAAAGAAAGAAAGAAAGAAAGAAAGAAAGAAAGAAAGAAAGAAAAGAAAGAAAGAAAGAAAGAAAGAAAGAAAGAAAGAAAGAAAGAAAAGAAAGAAAGAAAGAAGAGGAAGGAAGGAAGGAAGGAAGGAAAGAAAGAAAGAGAGAGAAGAGAGAGAAAGAAAGAGAGAGAGAGAGAGAGAGAGAGAAGAAAGAGAGAGAAAGAGAGAAAAAGAAAGAGAGAGAGAAAGAAAGAAAGGAAGGAAGGAAGGAAGAGAGAAAGAAGAAAGGAAGAAAGGAAGGAAGGGGAAAACTGCCCTAGTAGAGTAATTGTGACTGGGTTATCATACTAGTATGTCGAATTAGTGGAGAGACAGGAAAGGAGGGAACCAGAGAAAGACAGAAACAGACAGATAACACACGCAAAGAGAGACAGAGAGAGTCAACCACGCTTCCTACCAATCAAATCCAGCCAAGCTACATTTCCCAATTGTTCACCCATAACTTTGTAGAGGTCTATGATCAACTGTGTGATATTTTTTGACATTACTCCAAATGAAATGATTATTTTACTCTCACACTCATACATCTGAAAGAAACCATCACAATGTTTACAAAAATACATCATCAATGATACATACTGCTGTTTAGACACATTTACAGTAGAGTTCTGACTCAAGTGTTCTATTAGAAGACATTTCACCAAGCAGTTTTGGCAAATGTAACCACATTAAACACACACCAGAAGACTCGCATCGTATGTGCAAAGTCATTTTCTATTATATTTCTATAAATTTGAATTTATGTGCCACCAAAATCTACCACAGAAGGTCTGTACTGTGAAGGATGAATAGGATTTTTCTTTCACTAAGTGACATGAAGTGAGGAATTTTGAGTCCCCTCAAAATTAAAACAAACCCAAAGAGGTAGTTGATGAGGTTTAGATTAGGTAATGCATGAGAATTTAAATGCAAGAAGGGAACGTGGACTTGTCTGAAAAAAGTCACCAGACACTGTCTGCTACAGTGAGCCGGCAGCTATTTATACATCTAGGGCCGATTAATGGGAATAAGGAATCCCATGAAGTTGTCGTGGTATTCAAATTTGCACTGCAGATTTCCATTGACCTAGAACCAATTGCTTTATTTTACATCATTTTAACTTTAAAAAGTCCTAATTTGAATGCGTGTGATTACTTCATGGTTTTCATTATTCAGAAGTCAAAGCCTAGTTGTATTGTATATTGCTTGCCTGTTCAGTTTATTGGACTGTATGATGCCCCTGTTGAACGCCATTTTTTTACAATATGTAAGTGACTAGAAATACTATTTTTTAAAAATGGTATTTCTAATCACTTATATATTCTAAAAAATGGCATTTCTCCCTCTATTAGCAAGAGAAAGGACTATGAACATAGTCAACAATGTCCACGTTTTGGAGAATCAACTTATCTTTGTCTATTTGTTTTGTAAATAAACTGGCCCACCCAGACACATTCAACAGACAACCATCAACATCAAAGGCACCATTAACAATATCAAATGTGATTTGATGATAATGCCTCAGATATCTAGGCTTCAGTAATAGGCTGTCAGTCCCTTGTATGCCACTGGATCACAGGATCCATAGAAAACCACATTTTACCATTATGCTCTATTGTATTTTTCTTTTGTTAAATATTTCTCACTTACATTTTAATCTGGTTCAGGTCATCCCTGTTACCTTTTTCCCCCTAAAACATAGAGAACCATATAAAATTTGACTATAGAGACTTCACTACATGTCTGGAGGAAGTTACCATTATGGGGAGGAACGTGATGGTTTAAGTTCTAGGGCCTAGGAGCACATCTCCTGGGACTTTTAAATAGAGAGAAAAGAGTTATCTAGATATCTGCATGGGCATAGGTCTACACAGAAGAAATGCTGAGAGTCATATGCACAGGACGTTGAACCTATCATCCTCAAAAGGCCAGAAAACTGACTGCCATAGGTATGGGGAGGTAGTGTGCTGTCATGAAAACTCTTGGGCCCTGAGCTTCAGGAGTCTTGGTTCTACCGCTACCTTGCTATTTGACTGGGTAAATCTCTTTGGGTTCATCCTTTGCAAAATAAGATAGACTGATTTCTCCCTGAAACATCTTTCAGCTTTAGTTTTTTTGAGATCTCTGTGGTATATTACTTCTCTCTTGACAAGATCTTGGCCAAAGTTCTGCCCGACCAAATTCAGGGTTGTATGGCTTTAGCCCGCAAGGTGAAATGGGGGCTTTCCCTTTGAGACACAATGTATACAGGAAAATCCATAGGGCACAATGAGACCTGAATACTGCATTCATGATAACTTTCCAAATAAGGGAAGACTCTTCTAGCTATTTTCTTGCATTCATTTCCTTCAAGATCTGATTGTTGATTTGGATTTTGAGGTTGGTTCTGGATTTTCCTTAGCTTTCTGATGAGCCTCCTGAAATATGAGGGCAAGAACTGACCACGTTATCTCAGCAGTGATCTGATCAGGCCAGAGTACAGCTCAGTTTTGTATATTTAATGCCACCTTGGCAGTGGAAGATCAACCTGAGACTTGGGGAGACTTGCTCCTGCAAAAGACCATCTCTTTGACACTAGGATTCTCCTGGTGATGCGAGATGGCTGTGAATCATGCACAGACACCAAGATCTTGGAAGACTCACTGTTATAAGTAGCCTAAAGGACGGTAAAAAGACACATGATATGGGTAAGCAGGAAGCAGCATGTTGCCAACATGACTTGTGTGGAAGGAAATGGTATAAATGATGCTTTAAGGTCTAGAAAGCACTTTCACCATCATCAAGGATGCATTTGCTCAGAAAAGGAAGTGGATTGGTAATATAGACAAGAAAAAGACAGCAGATGGACCAAAGACGATTTTGTTACTCCTTCATCCTACACACATAAAAAGAACCAGAGAAAGGTCTTCGGTATGTTGGGTGGACACTGTACGAAGGAACTATGTGAATACACAGACAAAAATCATCCAAGAGGGGATGGATTCTCCTTTGGTAGAAGGAATAATGAATTTTCATATTTCACAATAATGAAATTATGGATCCTCAGAGTTTCAAAGTAATGTGGTGAAGGGGCCCAAAAGCTGGTATAATGCTAAAACTGCCAAATGATGATGAAGATACCCGAATCAAAGCGCCCAGTACTGGAAGAGAGGAAGATGAGGAGATGATCCACACAAACTCCAGGCCAAGTTAGAGGTCCCTAGGGCAATAATGTGCTGACTTTCATGTGGTTGGGATTTTTATATTAGCTATAGGGATACTTTTGACTTTGTAACCAGTTAATGTTATTTACAGCCATGGTAATAGAGCATCATTGAAAGGGATACTCAATGTCACCAAGCTTTTCTCTATGAGACAGATGTCTAAGCAGATGTTATGGGGCAGACAAGGTCAGATGGGCAGAAGGAGCACTTCAGGAACTCGCTGAAGTAGTAAAAAACCAACATGGTACAATGGACATACTGCATCTTTTTGGATCTCATTTTTGACTGGATTGGACAAAAAGCTCCTGAAAGTCCATTCCGGAGCAAACATGAAACGTCAGGAAATAAGAGGCAGACAGAGCAACTTTAACTGGAGTGGTCAAGAGATGGTGATTCTTTTTCATTAAAGTGGGTGTGATGTCTATAATCAAAGCCTCAACAGCTGACTATCCAAGCTGGGGTAATGGTTATGGACCATTCACCATAAATCTTTTCAGTCATATTGTCACATGGATAGCATTGCCTTGAGCCATCCTAATTTCTACTTGGTTACAAGGTTCTGGCAGAAAAGATCAGAGGGTACCCTAAAACGAGCTGCCTTTGTCCAATACTAGAAGGCCCAAGGCCTTCCAGATGAAGTCAGGGGAGTCATTTAGTGCATCCTTTCACTTTGCTTAGAAAAAAAAGATGTAGAGATTTCCTGGCTGCAAATGTCATTCCTTCAGAAAAAACAGATTTGTTTTGGGAATGACAGTGAAGGGGAATACCTGATTCCCCTAAATCTAAAGAAACAGAATTACTCAGATACAAGAGAAAGATGAGACAATTGTGGTGTTTCCTTTCCTGGCCAATGTTTTCACCTTGAATAATGATGGTACTGATCTCTGAGTAAGCCTTTGTGGAGGAAAAAACAGCAGCCACAATCATTTGCAATATCTTGATGAACTAGTCTTTCAATCACCTAGTGGCCTAATACTAGAAAATACCCAACTTCCGTAGGAGAAATAAAATAGTAAAGATGTAATAAAGACAACTACTTGCATTACTTGGATAAGAGATTCTGCAGTTTTGTGTAAAAGTCCTATCTTTTTGGTCACATAGCCTTGTTCCCTGCCCTTGAATATAGAATGTCTTCTTATTCCAATAAGAAATTCTGTCAATTGTGTCCCATATATTCCCCCTTTCTCTCTTGGCTGATCACTCTTTTTCTCTCCCTCTCTTGTGAAATGCTTTACTTATCCATCGCTGATTGGCTTTATATTACAACTGAGCTCAGAAGGTCATAAAAACCCAATCTGTATCCTAAGAAGCTAAAGCTAAAGCTGCCAATAGTGAGATATCAGTCTTTCTTAGCGTGTTAATACATCTCTTTGCTTTTAGTTTGGTCTCCTAGCTGACCCAAAGTCATCTCCCCATGACAGGTTTGTCTCTTCCAAAAGGTCCCTAAGACAATTCCCCAATGTCCTTCAAAATTTGAATCTTTCCTTCTTGGACTTTGAATATGGATACTGATGTGGGCATCTTTACTAATTGTGTACCTAGGTACCTACAGGCAAATACCCTTTAACAGATCAGGCAACAACAATCTATAGAAATAATAATAAAATAAATTTTAAAATTTGGAATTATGAAATATAAATCGGCAAAAGAAACAAGCAACTGTTGAAATATTTCCTTGTCTTTCACACAGCAGGGACTCAATAAGTATTTGTTGAGTGAATAAACAAATGAATAAGTGAATGAAAAGAGGTAATTTGTTACTTAGATAAAAAACCCAACAAAGGTAATATTTTATAAATACAAAAACATACATTTTCATTCACATAGACAAATACTTGTTGAGTGCCCACTGTGAGCATGACACACCCATATTAAATACACTCAGCATCATTTTCATGTAGCCACTCCTGTGAATGGCTTTAATATTCAACAAAAGCTACCATTTTACCACTCTTGCCATAAAAAAATGCAATCATTTGGCACAGTTTCAAAAAACAAGTGTCACTTGACATCTGATCCTGGAGCCCTCAGGAATAATTATTTTAGCATCTATAGAACATTTTCTATAATGATAGATTTTAAGGACATTTTTAGTTTCACACATGTAGCTCTAGAGATAAAATGTGGATGGAGGGAGAAGATGCCATTGACATGGCCATCGCCTGTTGCTCTCAAATGCCATGTTTTGGTCAATGCTGATGGAACAAATCGGGGAGAAAATAGACGTTTTAAAGTTTTACACAAATATACAAGAACTGAGAATCCAATTCATGACAGAAAATAAACAAGTTTCATGGAGAATTGCTGAAAATCCTGTTGCATAATAAACCCAATGGCATTGAAACTGTGTCTATTATGACGTCAGAACATCTGTTCAATTCAATGAGAAGAATAAGCCAAGCCAATTTTTGGCAGAGTTGCAGACCAAGCAACTGATTGGAATTTCCAATTTAAGCCAATTATTTTGGGACCATATGTATATATATATAGCTTTGTTTAAGGTGTCTGAAATGGTGGTTCTATGAATCTGTAATTTCAGACATTTGAAAGATGGCTTTTGAATGATTCTCTGCTGAGTGGATGAAATGTATTACAGTTTTTGTAAACTCCAGAGATGACATAGTACCTTCTATGTCAACATGATGGAGTATCAGTAAGAATGACTGAGTGTGAACTGACTGCAAATAACCCATGCCTATATAGCCGATTCTCCGTTCTCTGTATTTTAGAATTGATGTTCTTTTAAAAAAAATATTGCACTTTGCTAGTATAGGAATAGCCTACTAAAGCCATGTATGCCTTGTCTGAGTTGCGATAGATTAGGAGTTCAATAATCTATAAGGAAAAAAAAGGAATTTATTGATATTAAAGCAATGCATTAATTTATATATCTCCTGCTCATTCAAATATCACTTACCTTAAAACAACTATGAAAATCTCCACCCTCTCCTATGGAAAGAATACTGAGCAACATTTACTTTGAGATCAATAGCCAACTTTAATGGCAGCATTTAATGATTTCATCATAAAGATTTTTTGCAAGTCCACTTATATTCCCCTCCTGACAGTCTAGATATAAAGCATTCGAAACCAATTGCAGTTTTCCATTAATAACTCTAAAAAGTCTGTGGTAAGCATAACATCTTCCCAAGCTGACCCCGAAATGGATTTCTATCTGGGACTTGTGCACTAGGATAAGAGGGTGAAAAGGTAGGGTGTCAAAGGTATGACTGAATATGAAATGCTTTGGACTCCTAATTGATATTAACAGTTCATCTCACAATCAGTATTCTTTAGTTGGCTGGCTGCTACTGTGGAATAGATTTCTTCTGATTCCCATCAATCTCCAGCTGCATCCTGGGAACCTTTATTGAGGATTTCATCCTGTGAAAGCTGATGCTCAATCCCTTCATAATACGAGCTGCCATTATGTAGGAAAGTCCCCACAGCTCGTCCTTGTCGGGCATGGCCAACCGCATCACTGAATACTTTATTTATTTGCTCCTCTGACGGCATCCACCAATCCGGGTTGGAAGTGCAATGCATCCTAATGAACTCTGTGAGAAAGCAGACATTAATAAAAACAAAACAAGACAAAGAAACAAATAATCACACGACAAGGAGCTGGTCTTTGCAGAAGAAAACGGGTCTGCTCCTAGCAAACTAGAAAAAGAGCAGTCCCGTGACTATGGAAGTGGAGGCTTTATGGAAAAAGCTGTATGAGAAACTCAATGAAATGCCGTGATGATGCCATTTGTGAGGCCTCGTTTATTCCTGGATCTATCTGTCCACATGCAAAATACAAATTCAACCATCTAAGTGAGTCTGGAAAAAGCCATCAACCCTCCCTCCCACTGCCACCTCCCTCCTCCTCTACTAAGAAAGCTTAAGGGAAGTTTTGAAGAAAAATAAATGTCATTTCTTTGATGGATAATGTAGGTCTAAAACAGAAGAGGAGTAGATTTCCAAATCCATATTCTGTTTCCATTCTCATTTTGGCAATTTTTGCCATTTTAGTAATCTAGAAGCATAATCACAATAGAATAATGTTGTTTGACTAGCTAAAAATCTGCAAATTTCAATAGATTGGGACTAAAGTCTCGAGGAGGGGAGATGATTGCTTATGAGTGTCAAATTGCTGAACTATAGGTTATAATTAGATTTTCAACTATATTCTGTATATATGTACTTGTATTACTTAATATTTTAAAAAGTAGAATAGGTTCTAATATCAAACTTCCCCTTCCACCATCCCATACAATTAGCAAGTCTGGAGGGGGCAAATTTATTTTAAATTTTTTCATTTTTAAAAATCCTTTTTGTGATCATGGTCAACCTGCTGATGATCATTGTCTTTGTACTTAGCTAGGCTGATTCCCTTGGACAGTACAAAGTCCCCTACCAAAAACAGACCTAAAGTCTCTCGAGTTCAGTAGGATCCGTAGAAGCTTGTTCAAGCATAATCTTAAAGAACCCAGAGATCTCTCTTAAGATGCCCAATTGAAAATACAGAATGACTTTTTTTTGTGGTTAATTTTTTTTCTTTTAGTCCACACCTGCTATTTCATTGATCTAACAAACTCCCTCCATCAGTACAGTAACTCATGTTCATCTGTTATTTATGGTCTAAGAGAATTAAAGGTTTTGTCCATCATTACACAGCCAGTATATGTAACAGGAAAGATTTGAATAGTGTCTTCCTGACTCCTCTATGGATGATGTCATAGTGCCTCCTTAACTGTAGTTATGCTTTTTATATATACCCTAGGCTTTCCTAATGAGTTGGGTCATGAACATAATTCCTTAGCAACTATCTTAATCTTAAACCAGATTGAGAAGACTTTTAAAAACATTTCTAAGTAAAGATGTGTTATCATAAGTGTACTTTATATTTTAAATCAACTATCTTAATCTTAAACCAGATTGAGAAGACTTTTTAAACCATTTCTAAGTAAAGATGTGTTATCATCAATATACTTTATATTTTAAAGCAAGGCAAATATTACTATCCATCCTTTTAATGTTAGCTCCTCCACAATTGAACACTATTGACTATGGGATTTTTTTTTGGTCCGAGTCTTGTTTTGTTTTTAAGAATTTAGGTTTCTGTTCTCCCCATTCCATGTAAATCCATAATAACTAGTTGCCATGTAAAGTATTTTTATTGGCTCTTGGAGTTATGGAATCCTACATTTTTTAAATTGCCCAGACTCAGATATTATGTCCAATATAAAAAAATAGTTCCGAAGTTACAAAGTTACAAAGCACAGGAATAATTAATGAAACAATGGAAAAAACACTCAGTTTGGAGTCAGAGAATCAATCTGGATTTGAATCCTTCTTTTGTCCCCAATAACCATGGGGGACTTGAGAAAGTTTCTTAACTCCTTAACAATTCTATAAAATGAAACTATTGAACTAATTGGTCTCAGAGGTTTCTTCCTGCCTAAAATATAATCAGGGGGATTCTTATTTCACAGGGAATTAATCACTTGAAAGTTCTTATTTTAACCCATTAGATTTGTTTCCTCTTGCCAGTCTTATGTTCGTCCACAAGAGCCATCCATTCAACTAGTCTGATTTTGCTTTAGATTCTTCCTGAATCGTATAGCTTTAAAGATACTAATATTTACTTGCATAAGCTAAAGGAGGAAAGCTGAAACATTGATCTATGGAGAAGTTTTGGGGCTACTCAAATAAAAAATTCTGCAGGGGTCATTGTTCTTTGCCAATGATGAAATAAATTGTATTATCCAAACAATGAAAGGGCTTCTTGGGTGGGATTTATACCTAATAACACAGAAAAAGCAACATTTTCACACTTTCCCCCTGCAGACAAGACTGAAATCAATAACTGACAGATGGTGTAGAATTAGTGGATCTTGCTAATATGGACTTTAAATGCACCTGAAGATGCACCATTTGTGTCCACCTTGGAGCTCTTATTCTGCTTCCATATACCATTAGTTGGAATGGAAAGACTTAGAACTGGCCTGTATTTCCTTTCACAAACCTTGCCCCTCTGAGATTTTCAGGGACTGCTTTGGTGATGTTCAAGCATTCATTTAAAACAACATAAAAAACCACCTATTCTATTGTCTTTTTTTGGGGGGGGGTAAGGCAATTGGGGTTAAGTGACTTGCTAGTAAGTGTCAAGTATCTGAGGCCAGATCCTCCTTACCCCAGGGATGGTGTTTTTTCCATGGCATCACTTTAGTTGCTCCTTCTATTATGATTTAAGATGTTGGATCATGAGATCCCAACTAATTAAAAGCCCATTTCCCCCCTTGTCCTTTTTGTCTAAAATGAGTAAAATTGCCGTGTGTTCCCTATCTCTACTATTCTCCTTTAAAGCTTCACAAAGTGATCCCCCAAATCTGCTGAAAATCATAAGAATCATAGTGTATTTTGCAAAACAAAGGGACCTGGTGCTTTTGTATAACTGTCAATTTCTTCAGGTGCTTTTGAGAGTTCTTAGGACCTCAAGTCTTTCTCTACATCAGTAGTTCTCAAAATGTGGTCCAGAGAATCCTGGGCATCTCTGCAACCCTTTCAGAGGGTCTGATAATTCATATCATACATATATGTGTGTATGTGTGTATACATATATATATACATATATATATATATACTTAGTTTTTATTTCTAATATGATAAATATCTATAAATGTAACCCACATAAAAACTTTTTGAACATATTCTCAATGATTTTTAGTGGTATGAAGGAATACTGAGAACAAAAGCTTGAGAACCACTGCTTTACACCAGTCCAATAATGGAATATACCCGTTGGAGAAATGGAGTGGCTGGAGCTTGAAGGAACAGTCTTTAGCTCTTGACTATGACTTCCCTTAGAGTTATAAAGAGTGTGTGAAGTCATACCCCTGCAAGAGGAGAAGAATAAAGGCTTGGATGGGGCTTATGCTTACATTTCATAACAATCCATTAAATTTACCATGGGAAGTGCCAGCTTTAAATGTGGGCAAAGGAGATGGGTTAATAACGTGAACGCTATCTACCTCACAGCAATTATTGTAAAGAAAGTCTTTTGTAAGTCTGGAAATGCTATAGAAATAACAAGAGCTGTTATTTTAGCACTTTTGCTTTGAATCTCTTTAATGAACTTATGGAGAATAATATTGCATTATTTTCTCTATCTAGGTGGGCTCCTTATCCTCCTTACTAGATTAGATCTTCCATGAGGTCAGGGAAACAGGTTTTTATCTCAGATTTCTATTTTCTCCAGCACCGACACTAAGGTCTACACACAGTAGGTGCTTGAAATATTTGAATACTTGGATATTTAATGTTAGCTCTTCCCTATTCCATAACAACTAGTCGACATGTAAAGAAGTATTTTTATTGGCTCCTAGTGTTATGGAATCTTATATTTTTAAATTGCCCAAACTCAGATATTATGTCCAACATGAAAAATAATTTTCTTAGTAATCACAAAGCAGAGAAATAATTAATGATCCAATGGAAAGGACACTTGATTTGGATTGTAAATCTGACTCTACATTTGAAGGACAACAATTAACCTATCATTTTTCTCTTCTGTTGTTTATGTACTTTTGTTCTTAGGTACTAGGTCCATGCCCCAAGTGGGCCCAATCTTTTTCATTCTGATTTGAACATTTCTAAATTTCCTGGGGCATCCTGATGGAGCACCCATAGAATTTGCCAGCAGTGGCAGCTGGGTTTCCGAACAGAAGGGAAGCATGGAGGCAGTCATCCCAAGGGTAATCATCAACCTGGACGTTTTTTTGTCTTAGATAAGGAGAGCACTCTGCTGCAAAAGATTGGAGGAATTAAGCCCTTGCTATCCCTACTCCTATCCCAAATCTTACCTCTTTTGGTTGGGGCTGCCCCTTTGTCCTTCCTCATATGACCCTCAAGGATTATCCCTTTCTTTCCCCATTTAAGGTTGACTTGACATTTATTTTGACCTGATTTTGTTTGCATGAAAATTTTCTGTGTGCTGGGTGCCTCCTGCTACTGAGGCTGGTGGATGCCTTGGGCGGTGTCCCTTTCTCTACTGAAGTTGATGGATGTCTTGAGTTTGGGAGCTCTGAGTTGCAATGGGCTAAACCTATGGGAAAAAACCATGGTCCACCCTGAAGAGAGTAGGTTGCCGTATTCTCAGCAGAGGCAAGCTGACTCAGGACAGATACATAGCAGGTCAGCGTTCCCATGCTAATGAGAATAGGAGAGGACCCAAGAGTAGGTCCAGCACTTCCAGCCTGAGCAAAATAAGGAGGCACACTCTTTAAAAATATTTTAAAGGTGGAAATAAGTATGGAGGGGTTGTACATGTTTAACATATACTGGAATACTTGCTGTCTAGGAGAGGGAGAGAAGGAGGGAGAAAAATCTGGAAGGTTTTGCAAGGGTGAATGTTGAAAACCATCTTGCATATATTTTGAAAATATGAAGCTACTATTTAAAAAAAAATCTTTGCTTATCTAAAATAGTATGATTTCCTGTGAGCTAATGGGGTGGAAGAAAGGACACAGGAAAGATCAGTTTGGACTCAAGAGCCACAATTGTTTTAATATGCTCAGAGGTAGATATTTTCAAAAGATTTATGCGTGTTTTATCTCCTTCTTTAGCTTATAAGCTTCTTCAATGTGGAAAGAAGCATTTATTAAGCATTTACTGTGTGCAAGGCATTCTGCTAAAAAAATTTGGGGATAAAAATAGAAAAATAAGAGAATAAGAACTATTTCATATTGTTTTTCTCTTATAGAAGAGATAGCATTTATATAATGCTTTAAGGTTTGCAAAGCACTTTACAAACATCTCATTTTATTTCCAAAATAACCCTGGGGGTGGTACTATGATGGGCTCCATATTTCCATTTTTCAGATGAGGAGACTGAGGCAGACATACGTTAAGTGACTTGCCCAAAGTCACATAGTTAATAAGAGTTTGAAGTTAGATTTGAACTCAGGACCTCCTGATCTAGGAGTGAGTCCTCCAGCTATCAAATCACCTAGGAGTCTCTGATATTTTACTAAAGTCTGTATGCAGCACAGTGCCCTTCACACCACAGGCACTCTCCCTCCCTCCCTTCTCTCTCTCTCTCTTTCTCTTTTCCTCTCTCCCTTTTTTTTCTCTCTCTCCCTTTCTCTGTCCCTCACTTCCTCTTCTCCTCTTTCCCTTTCTCCCTCCATCTCTTTCTCTTTATTTCTCTCTTGGTCTGTCTCTATCTCTTTCTTTTTCTTTTTCCCTCTCTCCCTTTCTCTCTCTCTCTTCTTCATTCCCCCTCTCTTTATGTCCCTCTCTGTCATATGTGTATATGTGTATGTATGTGTATGCACACATACATACACACTGCCTATCTATATGGAAAAGAAAAGAAACTTTTTTCTCTTTCTTTCTTCCTTTCTTCCTTTCTTTCTTTCTTTCTTTCTTTCTTTCTTTCTTTCTTTCTTTCTTTCTTTCTTTCTTTCTTTCTTTCTTTCTTTCTTTCTTTCTTTCTTTCTTTCTTTCTTTCTTTCTTTCTTTCTTTCTTTCTTTCTTTCTTTCTTTCTTTCTTTCTTTCTTTTTTTTATCAAAGATTCCCTAACAGCTTCTTTACTTCTTTCTTTTTTTTTTCTTCTTCTCTCAGACTTAGCAGAGATGTTACATTCTCTGTCCAACTTTTCCCAATCTTAAATGAGCACAGAAACTTAAAAGAAAATTCAGTAAGAAAACTGTTAGAGGATTGGAACAAGAGCTTTCCTTTCCCACATTCACATTGCTTTACAACTGTAGAAACAGTCATTATGACTTTCAGAGCTCTGATAGAATAAGCTGGCTGCATTGAACTTTGGGCTAATAGTATTCATTGTAAGAAAGCAAAAAGTCCTTTCCTAGCATCCTGAGCAAGTGCTCTATTAAGAGCTAAAACTAGAATTCTTTTCTTAGAAATCGCTTCCATATTAGGAACTCTGTTTAGTCCCACTCAGGAAATAAAAGATCTCTCCCTTTTTTCTCAAGGGTTCAAAGACCCCAGGAGACAATCATTCAAGACTTGACACATCAGCCCCATGATAGTTATATCAATTCAAAGACCAAAGACTGAACCTTTCCTCTGACATATTAACCTTCTGAACTACAGAAGCATAAATTTCACCCACACTGATTCACCAGTTTCAAAGAAACAAGTTATCATTTCTTCTAAATTCTCATAAAATAGATGAATCTCATGTACATCATCCTAGATTGGGTGACACAGAAAAGCCCTTCCATTTTATCATTCGTGGCAAACACCTAAAGACCTAATTAACTGCCTGAACACAAGTAAACGTTATTTCCTTTCCTATTACTTCTTACTCCAGGACTAGTACATACCACATGTGTATTTTTGTACTCCAGTTTAAAATAAAGGAGAAGGAAAAGAAATCAACTTGAGACCATTGATGAAAGTGGATTTTGGTTAGAGAGCTAATTAGACTTATTAATTTTATGATCAGTCATGGCAGAGGTCTCGATTAAGTACTGGGGAGATACGGTGTTTTCTATCAATACCACATAAACTTTCTTTTGGTGGGAGAAATTAGAAGTTAACTTTCCTTTGTGTGAATTTTAAATTGAAATTAAAATGAAAGAATTTTAATATTTGCTGTTTACATGATGGGATTTAGCCAATAAACTTCTCTTTCTTTACAAACCAAATAGTGAATTTCTCAAATTCTACACCCTCTACTATTTGAAGAAATACTTTATGCAACATGTACCAAAATTCTTAGTTGGACACTTTATAAATGGCTCCAACAATATAAATGGCTCCATCAACTTGGGAGTTGAAGAATTGGGGCAAGTATGAAGTATTTAGTCTTAGAGACTGTAAAAGAAATACAGTTTCTGTAGTCAGCCTAAAAATTACCAGATCACCCTTGGTAATAAGTATTTTTATTCTGCCCCTACAGGAGTGGATTTCAGTCCCTTACTACTGCTATTTCACCCAGACAACACTGGTAACTGGACAAATGGTGAGGGCTTTTTTGGGCTTCAGGAAGTGACTAATGAGGTTAATATCTTGATAAATACTAAAGCATCACCACCTCCACGAGGTGGTCTCTGCTGAGCAGGACTGTTGTTAAGTTTTTATTGCTGATTTTGGCTTTTTCCCATAGTCAATCAAAATAGAGTAACTTTTGGACTAGACTTTATAATTTCTGCTGCTTTTTAAATAGAACTATAGTCTCAGAGGTCAACTAGGAGAGTCTATACTGAAGTCAGAACCTCTTCTAGGGTATCATATGACAAAGGGTCATCCAGTCTTTGTTAGAACTCCAGTATGAAATCTTAGGATCTTAGGATCACAGAGGCAGAGCTAGAAGGATCTCAGAGACCATTTACTTAGTTCAGCTTTTTAAGATGAGGAAACTGAAGACCCAGAAGGTTAAGAGCTTTGCCCAATGTTACTCAAGTACTAAGTATCAGAAATGGGATGTGAATCCACACCCTCTGACTCCACAGTCGATGTTCTTTCCCTGTATACTCCTCAAGGAAGCTTGTGCTACTTTTGGACAGCCCTAATGACCGTTTTTCCTTCTATTGAACTGAATCGACTTCTGCGACTTTCATCCACTCAATACTCCTTGCTGCCTTCTGGGGCCAAGTAAAACAAGACAAACATTCTCTTCCATTTAATATCTTTGCAAACATCTCAAAACTGCCTCCCACCCAGACTTCTGCTCTTCAGAACAAACATTGTTAATTCTTCCTGTGATCCCTGCCTAGTTTCCAGTCTACTCAACATCTTTCAGATGAATGTTAGATCGTCAACATGCTTTCTAAAAGGTCACACCCAGAACATTATACTCCAGATAATGCCTGGTAAGTCACAGCTTAATAGGAACATCATCTCCTTTGTCCAAGAAAATCTGGCAGTCCATGATGCCATTCAATTTTTGGATTGTTATGTCATACTGTTGAAGCATATCGAGATACCCATGTGCTAAATAAGACTCCCAGGATCTTTTTTATACTATTGTCGAGTCATATCTTCCCATTCTGTATTTGTCCAATTGGTTTAGGACTTGACATTTACCTATTAAATTCCCTCTTGTTACATTGGATCCTTTATTGGAATCTTTTTGGATCTTTTCTCTGCTAGCCAGTCTCAGTTTCATATTATCCATAGATATGATAAATAAGCCTTCAACTAAGTCATTGATAAAAGTGTTGAATGGAGAGATCTCTGAGGCACTTCACTAAGGACATTTCTCCAGACTGACTTTTAATTAAACTACTATGTGCTGGATACTATGCTAAAGGTTAGGGATACAAGGAAAGGCACTATCCAAGCCCCCTCTTCACCCCCCAAAAAAGCCAAACCCAATGTATGCTATTAAAAGCTTACTGTTCTTTGGGTCCAGTCCTTCAATCAGTTCTAAATCCAGCTAACTAGTATCATCCACTTCATGTTATCCATAAAGCTAGCATGAGTGAATTTGTCTAATAGCTTGTTGGAAGTTAAGAAAACTTTGTGACATTCTTTTGATCTAATAGACCATTAACCTTGATTTTAAAAAATAAGGAGGTGAGTGACTTGTTTCTTGACAGAATATGCTGCTTTTCTTTTGGAGTACTATGAACCAGTTCTTTAATAATGTATTCTAGAATTTTGCCAGGGAGCAAATTTAAGCATATTGTCCTACAGTTTGGAGACTCTGCCCCCTTTTTCTCTTTTAAATGGGGACATTTGCCTGCCTCATGTCTTGTGGCACATTGCTGATTCTCTGTAATTTTCCAAAGCTCACGATCACATGCAAAAATAGTTGATACATATGTCATTTGAAGGGTAACAAAATATCTCTTAGACATTCTCTCTTGTGATCCTTGCAATAACTTGTGTGTGTGTGTGTGTGTGTGTGTGTGTGTGTGTGTGTGTGTGTGTGTATTAGGGGTAGGTACTAAAGGCATAGTTATCCCTTAAGTAACTTGTCCAAAGTTACACAGCTAGTAGATGTCAGGAGCAGGATTTAAATCTGGGTCTTTTGAGGGCTCCACATCCTGCATCCTTTCCAGCATTACTCCCTCTCTAGCAGCACTTTCCGGATTTGTAGCTCCTTTGGCTCTGGTGCCTTGAAGTGTAACTGGATGTTTTCTTGCCATGGCTTCATTTACTTTGAGTTTCAATTTCCTGTTAACCATTTTTGTTTCCAATCTCAAGAACATTCTCATTAGCAGGAGAAAATATAAGAAAAACAAGAATTGAGAATGTCTGCTTGCTCTCTTTTATCTATCATCTCATCTCCCATTAGCACATTTCCCAGCACCTTCTGACTTCTTACTCTCAACATAGCTAAGACCCTTTGTCCTTTGTATTCACCAAAAGCCTCAGTTTTCTATAGGATTATAGCATTCTTTTGTATGTGTATTTATCGTCTATAATAGAAGGTAATTCTGTAATAAAATACATCTTCCATATATGTATTTTTAAGTATTTTAAAGATTTCTCCTAAAAAAGTTGGTAGATGAGTTCCTTATGTAGTGACATCAGTTTCTTTTAGATAGCTCTTTATTTATCACATATGCTGAAATAATTTATGTGAATTTTGTTTCTAAGAGTATTCCATCACATTTGAAATTAAGTTTTCTGTGAAGAATTTTAAGCCATGAAACTCTTTTTCTGGCTTTTCTGAAATCTGCTTATCCCCAATCTAGCATATAAGTCACATAACAACAGGCTTTCCCCTTCTTTTCTATCACAAAAACTAAAATTGCATAGTCAGATTTTCTTGAGATTCCTAGAATTTCTACTTTAGCAACCAGTTTTTAATTATTGATCAGAATTAGGTCTAGAATAGTACATTTCCCTGGTACTTCCTCTATGTTTTAAAGTATTAAATTATGATCAAGGTAAGGCTATAATTTATCATATGTACTGTTACTGGCAGAGGTGGGGGAGAGAGAGAAAGCGACAGAGACAGAGAGAGAGAAAGAGAGAGACACAGAGACACATAGCAAGAGACAGACACAGAGATAGAAACAGAGAGACAGGCAGAGAGATAAAAAAGTGAAAAGAGACAAAGAAAAAGGGAAAAAGAGGGAGAAGAAAGAGAGACACAGAGGATAGAAACATACATATAGGGAGGAGCCCCTCAGATGTCTAGATGTCTGGCTAATTGAAGTCTCTTCACCATTATATTACATATCTGACAACTTTGGATCTGCTTCTCAAACTCATTATTCATTTTTTCTTTCTGCTTGACTGTTTTTGTAGCATCTGTATACCATAATATCAGTTACTGGAAACTCAGAGTATTCAAGTGACTTTCCTAAAGTCACACAGTTAGTGACAGAACTTTTCTCAGACCATCCACATGCTGAATCAATATTTTTTTCCTGTCAATTCTCCCTGCCTTCACACTAATCTTATTGGCACAACAGATCTACTCAATTTTAAAGTGGTCCACATTGACTGCTAATACTGATTAAAATACCAGACCAACAGATTTTCTATTAAGGTTTTTTTTTTTTTTTTAATAGCATGGGAAAGACCTAACCGAGTTTAATGCATTTTGGGCCAGAATAAATGTTGATATTCAACTAACATTATAAACAGATTATGTAAATGTGGGCTAAATGATTTTGAAGGGCTGAAAAATGGGATATAGGGAAGAGCAGAGATTTGGAAAGGGGAATTGGAAATCATCTAGCCAAAATTATATGACCAATGATGAAAAAATTTATTTCTTCCCTTATTCTTCCATGCATTTTCCCCTTGAGTCCTCCTCCACACATTTCCCCTAGTAGTTTTATGCTCTGGTTCTTCCCCTCTCCCATCTGTCCCACTTTGGTCAAAGAAGACCTCTGGTTGAAATTGAATCTGGATTTAGCATGTACATCACAGTGCTATGTAATGTCAATGCACCCTTAAATCAGAGCACTGCTTCCAAAGCAAATAAAATGTTCTCCAGGAAGTTTTGGATAAGGAATTGATGGGCCACACAAAGCTTGTGAGATCTCAGGAAAATCAAAATACAGGAAAGCCGAACACTTCTATTGAGCCCCAGCCAATGCGGTGAAATGGGATCACGTATGGCGGACACTGAGCGAAAGGATGCAGTACCTCTGAGACATGTTACTTTAACTGGATCCAGAGGACGTCTTTCAGGACCTGTCTCTCCTGACTGCACTGACCTTTTCCTTTTTCCAAGGCCGCATGAGTACTTAAGCTCATCGGTTGTAAAAACAAATCTGATGAGGTATCGAAGGAGCCGCCTCCCATCTTTCTTGGAAGAATTTACAGCCTCATCCCATTGTTTACTAGTGATGTAGACGGGATAGTTGTTCAACAGCTGCTTGCTTCCCTGGGAAAGTGAAACATTTTCCATTATACACTTAGGCAGACAGAGAGAAGCTCAAACCACCTCTGCTTGAAAGGAAAACAGGCTCGTAACCAAGCAGATATGCTGACAATGAAACGCGTATTGAAGGGAGCAAGTAATCGCTCATACTCAGAACGGGCACTTTTTAAATTACATTTG
This sequence comes from Sminthopsis crassicaudata, assembly GCF_048593235.1. NCBI lineage: Eukaryota > Metazoa > Chordata > Mammalia > Dasyuromorphia > Dasyuridae > Sminthopsis > Sminthopsis crassicaudata. The sequence goes on from NC_133622.1 coordinate 32,006,023, forward strand.
CATTTTCTATAACAAGAGCCCAATGAGGTATAATGAACACCTTTGAGAGAGCAGCTATTTATAACTTGCACTTTAACAGGTAGGTTAAAATGTGTCAAGATTCAATGACAAGGAACACCATTTAAATATACTCATAACTTTCCTTTTCAGTCTACTCAAAGGTAGAAAAATGACTTTGAAGAGTGGGATCAAACATGTCTCATCACCCCCTCCACTTGCGGGTAAGTACTTCAGACGTGACTTTTATGACATATTTTCATAAGATATTTATTACTTGCATTTAACACTTCACACCTGCTAGCCAGTCTATTACCTTGAAAACAATGTAGAGAAAGTAAATAGGAAAGTAAAATTTAAAACTAGAAAGGTTCATTAATAGTCACAGGAAAACACATTAACTCAAATTATAGCTCTGTGCAAATGCTACTATGTCAACTCAAAATTTTTCTTCCTTTTAACCTTCATAATTTATGTCTGCTATAAAATCCCAGGGCTCAATAGCTGCAGTGGGGCTAATTACGGGAATTTCAGTAACGTTTATAAGCCATGTTTAGTCAATTGTACCTACACTACCATTACTTCAGTTCTTGTGGTCTATAAAATTCTATAGTCCAGGACCAATTAATTAACCCAAGATCTCAGTTTTAATGTACTCCTTCTCTAGTAATTAAGGTATACAAAATAAAGAAGGGAAAACCCTAACAACTCATTCAGTTTTACAATGCTGAAAATTTACTACTGGTTATAAACGTGGCAGTGTTTAAGCCTTGAGGGGCCTGATTTTGAAAAACCTTTGTTCAGCTATAGGCTATTATGCTTATCTTGCTAAATTTGATTATTCATATATATATATATATATATATATATACATATATATGTCTCTCTCTACATATATGCTATATATAAAATTTGTTGTTGTTTTTTAGTCATTCAGTAACATCCAACTCTTCATGACTTCATGGACTATCATACTGTCCATAGGATTTTCTTGACAAAAATCCTGGAGTAGTTTGCCATTTCTCTCTTTAGAGGATTAAGGCAAATAGAGATTAAGTGGTTTGTCCAGTGTCACGCAGCTACTAAATCTGAGACTGAGTTTGAACTCATCTTCCTGACTCCAAACCCAGTATTTTATCTGCAGAGCCTCCTAGTAGCCTCCTATGTTTACAGCTATGCATGTAAATAAGTGTATACACCTACATAGAGCAACAAAACTCAAATCTCATCATTTATGTGAAGAATTTTGCTAAGCCAAAAAATTTTATTTCCAATAGAGTCAAACTTCTCAGTTTCTTAAATCATTAAGTCTACACTGTGATTAAAAAAAAATAATGAGCATATTTAGCACAAACAGAAATGAAACCAACCAGTGTGTTTGGGGACAACCAAACCCGATCAAAAGGTTCCATTATCATTCCTATGAGTCTGTCAAGACAGCAAAAAGTCAAGAAAATTTCAATTAATCAGGAGCTTCATTTAATCATTTTCCTCGTTCTATTTTTAGTACTAAAAGGCATGAGAAAAATAGTGCCATTGACAGCATAGTTCTAGACTTGGAGTCAGGACATCTGGCTTCACACTGTAGGGAGTCATTTAGCTTCTTTGGATCCTTCCCTAAGTGTTGGACCATTAATCGCCTTGAATTTATTTGTCTTATACATACCCTGTATTAAACAGTGTATTAAACACACACATATATGTATATATATATGCATAGTGTATAAATATGGATCTATCTATATATACACACACACACACACACACATATATATATATATATATATATATATATATATATATATATATATATATATATATATATATATATGTATGTGTGAGTAACTATGGAGATTTATGGGGCACAGTAGATAGAATACCAACTCTGAAATTAGACGGACCTGAATTCAAATCCGGCCTCACACAGTCACTTACTAGTGTGACCTTGGGCAAATCACCTACTCCTGTTTGCCTCAGTTTCCTCATCTGTAAAATGATCCAGAGAAGGAAATGGCCAACCCCCAATATCTTTGCCAAGAAAGTCCCAAATGGGATAAAGAAGAGTTGGACATGAAAAAAACAACAACAACAATTGAACTGAATATATGTATGTATATATGCATGTATGTATGAATGTATGTATAAAATAGCTCTCCCGATAAAATTTAAGATTTGTTAGAAAAGGAATTGCTTCATTTTTTTGGTCTTTATGTCCCCAAAGCTCAGCACAGGTACAAAGTAGGTGCTTAATAAATGCTTGTTGATTCATTGATTGGTACGTGTACAAAAGGGATAATGATTCCTATGTTACCTACCGTACCAGGTTGTGAGGAAAGAACCTTATGCCCTTAAAAAATATAAACATGTGAATAGTTACAGGATTGAAAACTTGAAAGAATTTCCATGATCATCAAGTTCAATCCCTCTTTTATAGATGAGGAAAGTGATTTTGCTCAAGGTTACATAGCTACTTAGTATTGTTCAGAATTTGAACTTGGGTCTTTTGGCTGAAAGTTGAGTATGCTTTTTATTTTGCCCCAATGCTTCTGTGTTCAGACATTTAGACCATTGTCCTGTACTTCCTTCAGCTATGGCACTGAATGCTTTAGTTATTTTTAGAATAATCACCAAAATTCTGCCAGAATTTTTTGAGGGATCAAGTCATGAAATGATGTTAAGCATACTTCAATCATTAAAGCAGGAAAACTAGGTTTAAAAAATATTATAAAAATGAAGCTTAAAATTTTAAAAAATGATTAACTTTCTGCTAGATACTACATTTAACCGAAACTCATTTTATTGAACAATTAGGTAAATTATCAGGATTTTCCCCCCATCCTTGCCCTTTTGAGCAAGCTTTAGAAACTTGTACCATCTTAGTCTTTTGATCATATTTCTTCTCTAAAGATTTTGAGTGTACTACTCCTCTCTCCTCAGATAAGGAGTATAATAAGCTCCTTGAAAGTAGAAATTATATTTAAATACATATGTGTGTATATATATATATATATATACATAAATATACACATATATACACATACATATATATTTCAATGTATTTCACAAAATGCCTAGCACAGTATTCAGTAATCAAAAATTTATATTAAGTTGATTTTGCCTTGGACAAGGGGAAGAAGGGGAAGACCTCCTCCCTTAAAAGGCTCAGCTTCTACAATGTCAAATCTTTTCAGAAAAGTGTTTTAGAGCCTCAAGACTTAGGACCTGGAAGGGACTTTAGAGGTGAGCTAGTCTCATCCCTTCATTATACAGCTGCGGAGACTGAGCCCCAGTAAAAGTTGAATGATTTGTCCAAAGTCACACAGGTTGTAAGATGCGAAGCTAGAATCTGAAGCTTAGTCCTCTGACTCCCAATGCCAGACTTTTCTGCCTTACTCATGATAAGTGTCTCCATTTAATTAAAGATTTGGAGAACTTGTGTTAAATTCCATATGCTTAAGTATTGGGAAGTTTTTGTTACCTTTTCTATCCAAGTGACTAGAATAAGTTTCAAGCATTATTTTTCTTCATGAATTAACAAACATCATTTTTTTTTAAATAGAAAGGAACACAGAGGGGGTTATATTAGTAACATCCTGACAATTAAATAGATAACAACTTTCATAGGTCTCCCTTAAAATCCTTTCTTGTAACTAATTACATAACCATCTTAAATCAGGCTTCTAGTTGGTTTTGTTTTTTAGAGGTAGCTTTGACACAAAAGTTTCAGATAAGCTAATCAAACCAGTAACTCTGCAAACTGAATGCATAAAGCCATCAAAAAAAAATGGTCCATGTTTTCAAGAGATAGATAATGATCTTTTTCTTTATCCCAGAGGTTTTGGGGGTGCTGTTAAAACTCTCCTGAAAATCTGGATTTCAATTAGGTGATATATTCCTATGCATTTCAGGCTTTAAAAACACACACCATTATACATTTCACTAAATTCTCTGGAGTGACGCCAATGCCATTGATAGTTTATTAAACATCCTGAGCTGGCAAAAATGATAAAAAGAAAACATATAGTAAAACCTTTTTCCCTCCACATTTGTATAATTCTACCACCTGAAGAATTTTAATCTCTAATATCCTACCTTTATCTACCAAAAACCCCCATAATACTTGTGTTTTTTTTAGTTGAAGAACTTGTGAAGGCCCCTGAGAAGCAGAGGGACAAAAGGGCAGCCTGGTTTCCAATTTCACTCTTTCTCATCTTTCTCAAACAGCTAGGGTTGTTCACAAAAAGTTATTCACCTCCATATGGGTTTCCTGCTTTTGACCAGCTATTTAATTTTAATTTCAAAGTAGTTGAGGATTTGTAGTCTTTATTTGCAAAGCAAACAAAATCTTCTCTCTGGAACTGGGAAACATGTGATTATATGGAGGAGAATCTAGTATTTGTTGTTGAAGTAGGGAGAGAGGTATGAATGTAGATCTGGAGGGTGGAAAAGGAAGAACTAAACCTAAAATGTTCTCTCTTAATGTTCTCCATTGACACTGTTCCCAGATCCTAAGTGGGCTTAGGGATGGGGGAATACAGAAGTAATGGAAGAAATAAGGGAAATTCCTAAAATTAAAAATATCACCCAATTGATAGTAAAAGGGGAAGAGAATGCAGAAGAGTATATATATTGGCATATAAAGGAAGAAACTTTTGCTTCTTATTGCATCCCTTTCTCAAGCATTGTCAATATAAAATAAAAATAAAAAACAGGGTGAAAGGAGAAGTGGATTAGGATGCAGGTGACCTTGGTTCCACCACTTGATCTCTAGAACCATAGATTAGAAGAAGTCTCAAAGGCCATCTTCTCCAATCTTCTACCTGATACATAAATTATTTCCTTATTGTGTTTGGACCACAACATATAATTCTTTACTGAATCTGCACTTGAACCCTTTCTATCAGGAAAACTCTGTTAGAGCATTTCTGATGACACCATCCATCTTCAAGAACCTAGGGTCATCTCCATTTTAAGATGAAGCATTACAATAAAACTAGTCTTATTATGCCTTATTTAATGCAGGGAATTCCTCCACACAATAAAAATTCCTCTTTTTATACATGGTTCTTATAATGCATAGCATAAAGCATATCGTATTCATATTAAAGATAGGAATAAGACTTGTAATTTCGTCGGGTTGGGAAACTCCTTGGATGAAGAAACTCCTTGCCAATAGAAACTGACCCTTTCACCATTAACATAGTTTTGAAGTGTTGCCTAGAAAATAGAAAGTTCAAATGATTTGCCTTGAGTCACAGAGTCAGTATGTGTCAGAAGTGGGACTTGAACAAAGGCGTTTTTGATTCTTAAGTAAACTCAACTCACTGTCCCTTTACATATTCAAATTATATTATTAAAATCAGTAAATTATGATTTTTGACCTATAAAGGACCAGATAATAGGACCACTCTGGGGTCCTTCTCAAACATTTTTGATATTCATTTATAAAAAAAGCAACTCAGTCTCTGTTAATGTTTAGATTTACCATTGATATTTATAAAAGAAATACTGTCTTGGAAAAAAAGAAAATTTAAAAATAAAAATAGAATTATAGAGCAGTTTACATTATAGAATAAATAGCAGCATTTAAAAATAATGAATTTGGATAAAGGACAATGGAACATTACTGAGGAGATTTTATGTGACTAGATTAAAAAGTAGTGTATTGGAAATAAATTCAGTAATTTTCCCATTCAATTGGAATAGGAAAAGAACTTAGTTGACGTAGTGTGAGGCATAGAACTAGGAAGATTGGATGGACGTCAAATCCTCTCTCAGACATCTAGTAGATTCAGTTTCCTCAGTTATAAAATAAAGATAATAATAGAACATATCTGTCAATATTGTTGTGAGGATCCAATGAGATAGTATTTATAAATTACTTAGCATAGTACCTGACTGGAGTAGGAACTTAATCCTTCTTTTTCCCTCTCCTCTTTCCCTCCCTCCCTTCCTTCCTTCCTTCTTGATCTCTATAATCATAGATTAGAAGAGGTCTCAAAGGCCATCTACTCCAATCTTCTACCTGATATATAAATTATCTTCTCTTATCCCTCCCTCCTCCCTCCCTCTCTTCTTTCCTTCCTTCCTTCCTTCCTTCCTTCCTTCCTTCCTTCCTTCCTTCCTTCCTTCCTTCCTTCCTTCCTTCCTTCCTTCCTTCCTTCCTTCCTTCCTTCCTTCCTTGATAATTATTGAAAGGCAGTATAGTATAGTGGAAAGAAACTAGAATTGAAATCAGAAGACCTGGGCCTATTTTCTGGTTTCAACTCTTCTGAATTCTGGTTTTAACACTTAGTAGATTCTTGGACAAGTAATATAACCTCACCATGTTTGCTCAATTGTTAAATGAGAATAAGAATACTCCTATTACTAACCATACAGATTTATGGTGAAACTTAACTAGGGAAATGTCTATAAAACACTAGGTAGACCTTAAAGTGCTGGCATTTACTTAAGATTTTATCTATAAAGCAAAGTCTCCAAACTGTTTTGTCTTATTTACTCTTCATCTCAACATAGTTTATCTCTGCAAATATGGCAATGTTAGAAACTTGATCGTCCATTGTTCAACAACAAACTGGGAGAATTTTCTATATGAAAACTCTTCTTAGTAGGTAACAACTATTTCACAGCAAAGATTTCAGTGAAATGTCCACAGATACCAATTAATTTCTTTATGAAATATCTATTGCAGTTCTGAAGATAGTGCCTGGTACAAGGTGGGTGCTTAATGAATGTTTATTCATTGATTGATTGATAGGAATTTTATTGATAGTAGATGTTATACTTGTATTTCTCTAATAGAGTTATATGAGTAGAAACATGGTGGAGGTTGGGGTAAGTGATAAGTGGATTATAAAGACCTGTTAAAAATGGTGACCATTTGAATGGACTACATAGTTTTTTCTTGATTAGCAAAGAAACTTTAAATTTAATTAGTAGTCAACCTATTTCACCCCCTACCATCATTCCATATAGCCAGCATTCCATATAGCACTATAAGGGTTTATAAAGTGCTATCATGTGTTATCTCATGTGATCCTCACAATAACCCAGAAAAGTAAGTGCTATTATTATTTTTATTTTACAGATGAGGAAACTAAGTTTAGGAGAGGATAAGTCAGTTGCTCAGAGCCCATAGCTAGTAAGTGTCTGAGGTGAGATTTGAACTCAAGTCTTCCTAATTCCCAAATACAGCACTCTTGCCTGCTGTACCATTAACACATCAAGGCACATGTAAACCCAAGAAGGTATATACACAGATCAGTCCCTCACTTTTAGAAATACATCTTGTTATCAGTAAATTCTTTGGTTCTTTATTGGTAGATTGCTAGATTATAAATTTCATCTCACTAAAGTTAGTAACATAAAACATGCTTTTTTGTCTTTATATCATACACTACCTCTGTGGGCTGATCTGCTGGCTGTGGTATCATAAGCTGGTTATGGTGCTGAAGGACAGTTTTCAAATAATCTAAGACCGTCTGGCAGGGCACTGTAGAAAACAGATTGCAATTACTGAATATTCTTAGTGTAACAACAACAAGAACAAAAACAGCAGCAGCAGCAGCAGCAACTTTTAACTAAATATGGTCCTCCAAGATTTACTTTATCAATTCTCCAATGAGCTTTTCTGTAGCAGAAATGCAGTTCCTCTTCTTCTGATTTGGGCAATCATTTAATTTAATAAATCCAGAGCAGGTGCAGCAACCTCAGAGACCTTTAAAAGTTTTTCCTACCTTCAGCACTGTGTACTCTGAAGGGTTTTCAGATTAAAGAAGATTACAGGCTAAATCAGGTCAACATAATGATAATAAAAATTTTACCTCATAAACACAATTTAAATGAGCGGGAGACAGAGAGAGAGAGAGAGAGAGAGAGAGAGAGAGAGAGAGAGAGAGAGAGAGAGAGAGAGAGAGAGAGATTTCTCATATAATTTAATCATTATCCAAAATTAACATTCAACCACAAGTGACACTAGAAAAAGTTGTGATCTGGTTAGCTAGTTTTTATTTTTAACAAGATATTATGTGATTAATTTTTACTTCTTAATTTTTTCAGGAGGCAAACTGCATGCAATTCAAAAGGTTCCCTACATATACAACTATACTCACTTAGATGCATTCTTACTTTACAGGTCCTTTCTCTGAAGATGGTTAGTTAGCTAGTTCTGACTCAGATGAAGGCCTTTCTCAAGCAAATGCTGCCACATATTTAATTAAGTATGCATATTTTGGGAAATAGTTCTTTTCTACTGTGACTGAAGTAGCTTGATTAAATTAATAAGCAAATTGTTGGGAAATTATGTTTTTTTAAAATCTTTTAATATTAGCCCTCTTAGGATGATCTAATTTTTAAAAAGAAAAGTTCTTCGGAACTTTGCTAAGATTAACTTGTAGAGAATTCTTTTGGTAGCTGTCCATAGTGCTGAATAGGGAATATCCCATTTAAGAAAATAATAAACATTATTTTTACCTAGAGACCCCATTTTAAAATACCAGCACTAATCATTCTCCAGCTTGTTTTTTCTCACTTGGTTTTATTGAAAACAGACAGAATTTTTCCTTTTCCCCCAATACTTACTGCTCTTGGATCTTAAGGAGTTTTAGTATTCACAATTAATTCTCTCCTATTTCACTAATAAATTACTGAGAAATTTGAACAAGAGGAAGTCAAAAGGCAAGTTGGGAGAATTTTTACTTTCAAATAGGTAATTAGCAGTATTTATATGTAGGTTTCTTAGGCAACTCCTTAGCAGTTGTTTGATTTAATCCTTCAATTTCTGTGACATTTGCTAAGTGATTATGCAAGTCATTTTTAATAAGCTATGATATTGCACAGTACATCTGTCTTAAATAAATTACATTCAAAAAATCTAGATGCTTCTCCAAATTTAGGGGTCACAATCTCTGTTGGTGGAAAGGTTACCCACACTAGGAAATGATAAATCTTACAGCATAAAAAGAAAGAATTCTCCCCTTACTGATTTAAGTTATATTCAACAACCTTCCCATGCTTAACAATGACAGATTAAGAATACATTTTATGGCAATAAACATTGGTTACATAAAAACAGAAGAATTAGGAAAATGTAGTGAGGCACAAGAGGGCTGAGAGGTAGAAGACTTCTAAGAGTCAATACACTTGAGGGTTCTAGTCCTGTCTTTGCCTTTAATTGTGTGGCCTTATAGAAATCACTTAATCTCACTGTGCCTCATTTTCTTCATCAGTCTAGAAAGAATATTAATAATAATAATGCCTGTCTCTACAAAACTTTCAGAGTCATGATGAGGATAAAATGATAAAGAAGATATGAGGCAGTCTAGTCAGCCTTGCTCAATTCTCCCAAAATTTCTTTTTATAGAAATATACACAATGATTGGTAAATACTTAAACATCAAAGAACTGTTATAAATCCTGGTGTGAATTCTTATCTGACTTACTTCTAATTGGATAATTAATAGTTGTATGGGATTTTTCTACCCTAGATTAGTAGAAAGAGCAATGGGATAATTTGTTTACTACTAATTATAATTGAATTAAACTCCAAGGGAAGGTAGTGGGCCCCCCATGGTCAGTTTGTATATGCCATCATATTTCAAAGCCAGAAAAAACCAAAAAGACCCAAGGCAGCTATATCAGAGGCTGACTTACGTCCTTTACAGAACCTTTGTTTTTAAGCCAAGACGTTATAACTAGGCAAATGTCTTATGAGTGTGAGCTTATATATCTCTTGATACAAAGTGAACTATTGCAAAAAGTATTTTGAAAAATTAAACAGGCAAGATAGCATTACTATTTTATCCGTGTTTTGTTGAGTTTTTGATAAAATTATTTATTTGGCAGAAGATTGATTTCTTTGAGACTTGAACTATTGCAAGGAGTGGTGGTACAGGTTGCCTAAGGAAGAGGTGAATCAGCCAGGAAGGGACCAGAGCAGGTCAAAACTCCAAGATACCTGATCAGTGCTCAGGACCAGATTGACTCCTGAACTTCCAGCTTGGATGTGATAAAGAGATGGCTGGTTTAATGCAGATTTTGAACTTTAAACTATGAATACTCCCATACAACAGGCATTTTTGCTGATAAATGCCATTTTTCTATAATCCAAAGAATGGATTTTTTGTTTATTTGCGATTTGTCAAATGAGGATAATAATACCTGCAGTCCCTACTTTTTAGGGTTGTTGTAGGAATCAAATCAACACACACACACACACACACACACACACACACACACACACACTCACTGATATAAACACATCTATATAATATGTATATTTATGTAAACATACATATATACAATACATATATATATATACATATACATACATAATGTTCCCAAAGTCTTAGTTTATTTTAACTTATTGATGCTAATTAAAAATTAAACTATTAAAGTTTTTAAATGAGCTAAGATTTTGTCTATCATATATATGTATACACACATATTATATATATATACACACACACACACATACATACACACACACACATGAGATTTTGGAAATTTTAAAATGCTATTCAAATGTCAGAAATTACTACCAATCCATGGCTCACCAATGCAAATATGTGCATGCCTTTTCAGTTACTCACTTATCATAAAAGTGATATAGACCTGCAAGGGACAAGTGGGACAAATTACTAATCCCAGTTTATAAGTAGAAGGGATGGTGATGGCAGTTTCATTTTGCTCTCTTCACCCTGCTACAAGTGTCAGGGCACTGATGGAGTGTAAGGTCCCTGAGGATAGAACTGTATTTCATTTTCTCTCTGAATCCCCAGGGCCTAAGCATAGGTACATCATAAGTATTTCATCAGGGCTTGCTGTCTTGGTTTGGATTGGTGTCAGTTATATTTTAAACCACACAGCTCTAGCTCTTTCTTTAGGATCATGTAGTTTAAAACAGAACTGCAGATGGATTGACCAATTAGTGAGCAAAAATGGCTGATGGGATCTGTGAGAATATTAGCCCTCAAAAGCCTTTCCTGGAAGTAGGGATAGGACTTTATAACCCCAGCATAATGACTGGGGACCAGCTTGAGAGCTAAGTTGAATCAAGTAAACATCTTATGCACAAAATAAGTGGTAAATATTATTCTGCTCTAAATGTAAAAATATTAAGTAATATAGACCTGCTAAATCAGGAGCCAAAGTAGGAAGAGGATCATGTTTGGGTTTTTTTGTTTGTTTGTTTTTTTCCTTTGGCTCACTGAGCAGCTTACTTAGCTAAATCATGCTGCACTTTTAAGAGAGAACTGTCATTTTGTCTATAAAATGAAAACTCTGAAGATCCCCTAAATTTTTTTCTTCTTTAACATGTCATGTTATTTTGGATATCATGATATTTTGGTAATCATACTGCATAATGATGTACAAACAGTTCCAAACTGTTTTGATTTCTAGTCTCTACTGGGCTATTTATTCTTTAAAGTTTGCAAATTAAGCATTAATAGGATCCTTCTGAGTAACAAAATCATGATTTAGAAATATTACTCTCTAAAAGTCAATGCACTTATCACCTATCTGTGTGACCTTAGGCAGGACACAAAATAAGAATAACTGCTAACATTTGCATAGAACTTAGTATGCACCAGAAATTGTGCTAATGTTTTACAATTATTATCTCATTTGTTCCTCATAACAACCTTGGAAGATAGAGGTCTCATTTCTCTCATCTGTAAAAATAAGGGGTTATATTAGATAGTTCTGAAGGTCCCTTTCACTTGGATATATCTATGTGCCTATGATCCTATTTTGAATAATGAGTTTTAAAAAACATAATTAATAGAGAAGATACTATTTTGGACTAGTCACACATCCTCACTTTGCCAATGCCAAAAAAAGGCTAAAGCAAAAGGAATTTCATGTATTCATCAGAGGAAATAAACTCTGAATGGGGGAGAACAATAGAGGTTAGAATGGAATAAATGAAGTAACGGTTAAAGGTGCCTTAAACTGACCTGAAGCATTTATACTGCTCTTGAAATGAGTGTTCTATTAGATAACTGTTTTATATAACTGAATAAAAAACCACAAAAAAGATAATTCTTGAAGGAATAAAATAAGCTAAAGAAAGCAATCAAAGCATTAAATTTTTTTAAAGGTAAAACTTTAACAGCAATATGAAAAATGATGCATCATAGATGTATTATCACATATGTCCCAGTGCTCATCTTCTGTTAAATGCAAAGATATTCCTAACATTCTCTCTAGGAAATGTACTCTATTTTGTTTTTCTAATAGGAACAATATGTGGATTGGGCAGTTTCATAGCTTGGACAACTTTGAAATCTCAGTTGATTCTGGTCCATGCTAATTTACTGACCAAAGATCGTTGTTACTAAAGAAAGCCTTGGGTACTATGTCTTTAACAAAATCATTCTTGTTTCTTTCCAAGGCTGTCAAGTGAATGGCTTTTCTGACACCATTTTAAATGGTTCTGTTGATTGCATGGTTTTAGTATTCTTTAATGACTGAGCAACTGGTGTAGTGACTGTCAGATAAGAGAGTCGAGGAAAATTGCTCCAACACGACTCTCTCCCATATTAAGGCCACCAGATCTCTATTTTCTAATCTTCATTGCAGATAGCTGTATTAAAATTTTGATTATAGTTTCTCTTCTCTCATCCCTCTCTCATCATTTAATCTGTCTTGTTATGCAGTTGTTTCATTTCAAGACTCCAAACATGAAAAAAATCCATCTCAAAATATGTCACATACCAATCCCATGTTACTTATAGGAAAATGGAAATTATTTACTGTACTATTTGACCTTTTAATGGTTTACTGAATTGGAAGATCCTGAATACAAATGACTAGAAGCACACTTGTTTTGAATATCTTCCAACATAGTGGAATAGTGCTCTAATGTGTTATATTTTAACTAGACTTTAATCTTTAGATAATAGGTATGTAAACCTTCGGCAGACCCAGACATACACTCTTGCCATTCCCCTCCATCCTTTCTGGAGATTGCACTTCCCTAGCATAATCTTTAAGGTCAGAAGAAGAAATAAAAGCATCTATTATGCTCTAGCTATTGTGCTAAGTGCTTCATAGATATTATTTTGTTTAATCTTCACAATAACCTTGGAGGTAGGTGCTATTATTTTCCCCATTTTCTACTTGAGAAAACCAATGAAGAGAGGTTAAGTGACTTGCTTAGGTCACACAGCTAGTAGTAGTCCTGAGAATGGATTTGTATTCAGTTCTTCAAGCTCACCCCTATGCTATGATGTGACATTCAAGTAGGAAGTTTGGGAAAGATGATTATTATTGAATATCAAAAAGATGATCATTTCTTGTTTTTTTCTATTTTCTTTTCATAACAAGTCAATATTCCTGACACAGACTAGAACCATAGATATGTTGAAGGAGAGATTAAAAAAACACATCAAGATTTGGGAGTAAGGAATATTGAAAACAAATGGAAATTTTCATTAGATCATAGGTGGCACAGTTTAGGAAATGTTCTGTGGTGTGTTGTTTTGATTTCACTGGAAAATTTTTGGATTTAGAAGTAGGAAATATGAAATCTAATCCTTCCTTTGCCAATTGACTTGTTCGGTGCTCTAAGCGGGACCACTGAACCTTTTTGTACCTGTTTCTTCACCTATAAAATAGAGAAAAGTAACATTTGCTCTGCCCTATATATCTTGTAGATAAGTTGTGAATATAAAATGAGGTATCCTATTCAAGGATTATTTCCTGCATATAACAGCCGTCAGTATCATTCTCTTTTTCTCAACTTTTTCCTTGCATCAGCTACTCTCAATACTGATAGAATTCTCTTTTCTCCTTTCTTTGTTGATTCTACTTTCTCTTTTCTCTCTTCTATAGATTTTCTCTCTCCTCCAACCCTAACCTTCATCAAGACCTAATTTCTACTGCTGTAGTCTCATTATAAAAGAAATGCTTTTGGTCATTTGAAGGCAGTTTTAAAATGTTATACAAAGCATTTTATATGTCCTTTTACCATTATTAGACTGTGCTCTCCTTCAGAGCAGGGATTGCCTTCCTATGCCTAGTACAATGCCTAGAACACATAGTATGTGTTTAATAATACTTGTTGGTTTGCATATGGTGTTATAGACTAATTTACAGAGAATGAAATTAAAATACAAGATTGGCACCCAAGTAAGGCAAATTGACCCCTTCTCTCAAGAAAACTAAGACACTGGATTCCTTTTTTTAAATAAGCTTTCTCTGTGAAATACTTGTGAAATAACCTTCTAACCTTTTTATCTCTTGAAGTTTGTTCTTAGGTTTGAGAATTGCTGCATCAAACTATGTCACAAATAACCTAGTCTCTTTCCCTCCCCTCTGATTGCCTTCTTATTTTCTGAACTTGTCTGTTCTTGATTGGCTATAATGAATGAACATACTCTCCCAGAGCAGGCTGTACATCTGAATGGTCTCTCCAAGGAATAATAAGTCCCTGGTCCTTCCAATAAAATGATTAAGTTTCCAGAGTACAAGTTTTTAACCTAGGTACATGGATCTCAGAGGAGTCCCTGGATTTTTTTTTTTGGGGGGTGTCTGTTAACATAGATGGGAAAAAGAGGTCTTTATTTTCATTAACTTTTTCCTGGAGTTTAGCATTTCCTTCAATTATTTAAAAATATTATTTTGATAAAAGATCTGTAAATTATTTCAAACTGCTAAAAATGATAATGACACTCAAGTGCTTAGGATAACTTTTGACCATTAAGTAGCATTACAATTGCTTAGAGGAAGGCAGGTTTGAAGCTATGTAAGCCAGTTATAGGTTAGAGAAAACTGCTTTTGCCAGTGATGACTTACCTTCAGAGAAACAGGAATTGCATTCCTTTGAGGTGGGAGGGCTATGTAAACAGATGAAAGTTTTTGGGAAATGCCCAGGCAATGGGTCTGATAACTCAATCATAGCTGACCTTGTTGTTTGTCAAAGTAACTCTGGGATTCCTTCGCTACTTAGGTCAAACTTTCTCATGCTGAAACACCTTTCCAACCAAACATGCACATCTTTCTCATGGGAGTCTATATTAAGGCTTTTCTTCACACATGCTTTATAGTTGGTAACTCAAATCTGCTGACTTTAAACCTGAACCTTCCCCTAATTTATCTTCTATTTATAATTGGCAAGTCATTTCTTTTTTTTTCTTTGCTTTCTAATGTCAGTTATTTAAAACCAAATTGGCACAAATGAGGAATTCAGTATGAAATAGTGGTTGATTTAATATAGGTGCTATTAAAGTTGGTGAGGAAATTATTATTAATTTTTTAAATTGCCACTATCCTAATTTTAAGCAAAGTGTTGTCTCTCTTCTGAATCACAAAAGGGTTCAAGAAGTTCCAACGGATCTCAATCTTTGTAAAAGTGGCTTTGTATATATATAATGGTACAGAATTGTATTTCTGTAATTCTTACATATATGTATCTATCTATATTTAAGTATAATCCTAAATATTTTATATATTTTTGAAATAATTAAAATAGAATTCTTCAGTTTGTTCCTTCCTGCATGGATTTGTTGGTAATTCAAGTGATTGTATTGAGAAAGATTCTAGTTTATCACCAGTACATAAAATGGTGTCTGTTGGTTTTTAGACATATACTATTTATCATGTTAGGGAAAGATCCAATTTTTCCTATATTTTCTCATGTTTTTAATGGTAATGATTGTTTTATTTTGTCAAATGTTTCTCTTGCATCTATTGGTATCATTATGGGATTTTTATGGTTCTTGTTATTAATATAGTTTGTTTACAATATTAAACTAACCTTACATCCCTAGTATAAATTCAACCTGGAACAATCCAGTGTAATCTTTGTGATATCTATTGTAATCTACTTTGTGAAGTATTTTATTAAAAATGTTTATATCAATGTTTATTAGGGATATTGATCTGAAGTTCCTTTTTTCTGTTTTGATTCTTCCAAATTTATGTATCAAGATGATATTTGTGACATTAGAAGGAATACACTAGGATTTCTACTTTTGCTATTTTTGCAGAAAATTTATGTAATATTAGAATTAATTTTTTTTGAATGCTTGATACAACTTGTGAACCCATTTGGTCCTGGAGTTTTTATTCTTTGTGAATTCATTTATGATTTATTCAGTTTGAGCCTATGAAATTAATTTGTTTAAATTCTCTATTTCTTGTTCTGTTAATCTGAATATATTACTTTTTATAAGTATTCATTTATTTTATTTAAGTTGACTTTGTTGGAATATAGTTGGTCCTCTCATAATCTCCTTTATTATTTGTTTTGAATTTTTATTTTTCACATTTGGTACACTTAAATAGATTTTCTTTGCTTCTTTTTAATCAAATTAGTTTATGGTTTATTTATTTTATTTCTAAAAGTTCCTAGTTTTATTTATTAATTTTGCTAAATCTCTTCTGTAATTTTTTATGATTTCAATTTTGTCATTTAATTGAGATTTTAAAATTAGTTATGAAGAATTAGGCATGACTGAATTAACAACAAAGGTTAGTTGGTTATCTAGTTTTTTAGTTCATTACCTAGTTTTATTTATTTATTTATTTATTCATTTATTTGAAAATCTCCTCTTTTTCTTTTTTTCATTAATGAAAATGTTCAAAGAAATAAAGATCTAGAAAATTGGAGAAGTATTTAATTATTCAGAGGTAGACTGAACCAATACGTTTAGAGAAGGCAATGCAACTTAATTTACTCATTCAATGCCATGCCAATCAAAATTTCAAAGGATTATTTTACAAAAGTACAAAAAAAAAATTCACATAGAGGCAAAAAAAGTTCCAAAACTCAAGGAAAATAGTGAAAAAAAAAGTGAGAATGATTGAAGGGGGCCTAACAATACTGGTTCTAAAATTTTACTACAAAGCCTTTTCTCTCAAAATGATTTAGTGCTGGTGAAAAATATTTCAATCAATGCAACAATTAAGGTATACAACATCCAGAAACAAATGAACACTAGCAACCTAATGTTCAGTAAACATAAAGACCACAGCTTTAGGGATAAAAGACTCTCCAATTAATGAAAACTTCTGAGGAAATTGGATAGCAATGTAGAAAAATTTAGGTTTAAAGCAATACACATCATTCTAAGATATGGTCCAAATAGATATGTGAAGAAGATGTAAAAGGTCACATTATAAACAAATTAGATAAACAAAGAAGAAATTGTCTATCAGATTTATGTATATGGAAAGAAAATGACTAAATACAGGAATCATAGAAGACAAAATGGATGATTTTTGATGACAAAATAAAAAAGGTCCCCCCTCCCCACAAACAAATCTCGTATAGCTAAGATTAAAAGAGAAACAATTCACTGGGGAAAACCCTTTCCTGGAAAATTCTTTGATATATTCCCAAGAATCCTAAGATATATAAGGAACTGACTTATATTTATAAAAATAAGAGCTATTCCTCAGTTAAAAAATTTTTTTAAAGAATATGAATGTTGTTCTTGAGGAAATGCTGGCTACCTAGAGCCATATGAAAAAATGCTCAAAATAATTAATAATTAAAGAAATAAAATATAATATCTCTGCTTTTGCAGAACCAGAAGAACAATTTATAAAATAACATTAAAATTATGAAGATGGACAATTCTGAAAAACTTGAAAACTCTGATCAACTGAATGGTCAATTTTGATTCCAGAAGACTGATAAAGAACAAGGCCTCTCATCTTATGCAAGAGAGAAGATGAATTAATATGCAGAATAAGAAATGACTATTTGGTCATGTCTAATGTAGGAATATGTTTAACTGGACTGAGCTTATGTGATACAAAGATTTTGTATTTTTTCCTTTCATTTGTCTCCCCTTCCCTCCCTCCCTCCTTCTTTCCTTCCTTCCTTCCTTCCTTCCTTCCTTCCTTCCTTCCTTCCTTCCTTCCTTCCTTCCTTCCTTCCTTCCTTCCTTCCTTCCTTCCTTTCTTCCTTTCTTCCCTCCTTCCTTTCTTTCTTCCTTCCTTCTTTCCTTCCTTCCTCCTTTCCTTCCTATCTTTTGGATAGATGCATAGAAGAAGGCAAGATAATGGAGAAATAAAACAACAAATTAAAAACTGTATTAACTGTGTCATTATTTCTAGGACACTGTTGAGATGCTAAAGACTTGAAGGACACTGATTCAGGTCATGGGAGGTGAATTGATCCACGGGTTTGTTAAGTGATATGAATATCAAGTCTAGCAGCTTGCTGAATATTTGTGACTACCAATCTGTCAAAAATAAAGAGGATTGTTGTTGTAAACTATCTGAGGAATCTGAAGCAATCAAAATTTGTGTCTTAAAGACTTCATCTCAGTCAGGTTAATATCTGAGTAGTCTGCATAGTTCTGAAGAGTGGATATGAATTATATACATATATGTACATATATTAATAATTTCTCTCTCTACATATATGCATATATGCCAGTGCTATTCATTTGTTCAGTGACAATATCATCAATAAATATTTGGATAATCTTTCATCCTCTGCACTAAAGAGATTCCTGGAAGAGAAGGAAGGAAGGAAGGAAGGAGGGAAGGAAGGAGGGAAGGAAGGAAGGAAGGAAGGAAGGAAGGAAGGAAGGAAGGAAGGAAGGAAGGAAGGAAGGAAGGAAGGAGGAAAGGAAGGAAGGAAGAAAGGAAGGAGGGAAGGAAGGAAGGAAGGAAGAAAGGAAGGAAGAAAGGAAGGAAAGGAGGGAGGGAGGGAAGGAAGGAAGGAAGGAAGGAAGGAGGGAAGGAGTTTCTACTCATAACATGGTATATGGTTGCTTTATGGATAGGAACAATGAAAGGTGTCAAATGCTGAGATGGGATGGGTAATATCCTGTGGAAACTAAGAGGAGAACAGAAATCTTCCTCTGTGATTGTCAATGAACAATTCTGTCTAGAGCACCGAGAATGAGTGCATCATCCTTCAGGGCTCAAACCTAGGAATCCAATGTGTATTAACTTCAGTTTCCTGTCTCTTCTCATCTGGACAGACACTTGGCTCAGTATATTACAAAAACATGTTGAATAATATATCTGAAGAGGCAAAAGAGAGTTCTTTCTAAAAAAATGGGGATTATCTCCATGTAACATAAATTAAAACTACCCTTTTGTACATATTCTTATTGTATATAGTTCTAATATTTGACATTATAAATAGTTGTTTGAAAAACAATATGGCTTTTTAGAATTTTAAATCAAAAGATCTAGAAGACTACTCAAGGAGTGGAAGGAACTTAGAAAGCATCTGAATTATTACCAAAAAAAGATTCTAGAGTTATATAGGACAAGGAAAGAAATGGTCAGTGTAATGAAGAGGGGAATATTTAGAATTTTTAAATCAAAAGACCTAGAGGACTATTTAATGAGTGGAAGGAACTTAGAAAGCCCCTGAATTATTACAAAAAAAGATGTCTAGAGTTTTATATGACAAGGAAAGAAATTGTTAGTGCAGCGAGAGGGGGATATGAATGAAACATCTTAAGAATGAGGAGACAAAATTTTCATTTATACTGGCACAATTTAGTATAGAGTTGATTAATCATTTGGCTATTTTCATAAATGTAGTCAGCTAATTTGGATAATTCAGGCCTGAATTCAGCCATTTCCACAAAGAGAATATCTGGGACCTAAATTGACTGGACAATGGCCTCAGTTTCTCCATTTCAGTTGATATTTTTGGAGAGGGCAGATGAATTCACTGGAATTTTTTTCATAGGCTAGGGAGACAACAGAGTGTTAAGCAAAGAATTATCGACAACACAAGGAGAACAATGTGATTCAGTCTAAGAGTTTGACATGTTTGACAAACTATGTTTGACAAAGAGGATGGGTTGGTAATTATTATGTATTATGTCTGGGTAAAAATAAGTTTGAACTACTTTAACAAATATACAGACCTCATAATTTTTCATTTGTGAAATTCATATTAGACCTTATTTGGGGAAATGGTTTTAAAACACTGAACTTCTGTCTTATGCTCTAGCAGCTCTTTAAATTCTTTCCTTTCTCCCTACACTTTCTCTAGTCAAGTTGTGAGCTGTCTTACAGTATACTTTTCTTTGCCAAGATGGCAGTAAACACCTTTTCCCATTAACCATAGGCTAGAAACACAGCGAGATGAAACAGAAAACAAACCCATCAAATGTGTTTTTCTATCTAAATGAAAGCAAATTGTGATTTCGTGAAAATCATCCCCCAAACATCACTTTGCTATTTTTCAAGTTCAGCATCTATGAGAAACAGAAAATATTTTACATTTAGCCAGTATAGTATCGTTGATCTTGCTTGAATTATTGGTGTTTTTGACCTATGAGATTTAGTGTTCAGTTTCTTACCAATTTTAAATAAGAGTTTGCTCACTGAAAAACAACCACACATTTTGTAACTTAAGAAGAGAAATCAATAGAAAAGAAGAGGCCATTTGTTTGGCACTACTATTTGGCTATATGGCCACTGAAAGTATCAATTCATTTTAATTTCTATCACTGGCTAAAATATAAATTAAAATCACTGAAATATAAAAATTAACAAAAGTAATGTCACTATGTAAAGGAAATGAAGGTTATAACTCAACCTTTGCATCTTCCTAGGAACTGATTTTTCTATTGATACAGACATCATCCCAGGGGCCTGGTGTTCAGCTCTATCCCTAATATGTTGCAGCACAACGCTCCAGATTGGCCTGCTTTGTAACCACCCTGTTTAAGACTTGGGCTTCCAAAATGCCCTTTTTTAAAACCTTGGTAAAATCAGGGCAATGCCAAGAGAAGGGACAGAAATGAAGGCAAAGGACAAAACGCTTGCCGAATTACTCAGCAAGAATACCTGGGATGCTCTCCAGTTTTCTTCTGAGCTCTTCATTTTCTTGTTGTAGGGAAATGACTTCCTGTTCTAGCTCTTGGCAACGAGGGCAATACCCTTCTTCCTCTTCTTCCTCTTCTGGGAGGGTCGAAGATGACGGGTGACCGTGTGATTCTGAAGTGGCCGGAGAGGTCCATCCACCTAAAGTATGGACTGGGGAGGTTGAGAGAGGGTCCACATCTGCCAGGTGGCTATAATCATTTACAGATGAGGAATTCTGAGACGGAAAGCTTCCAGAAAGCAGATAATTTTGTAGAGAATCAGTGAAAACCCTCAAGAAGGCAGAAGTTTGCTGTTTCTTTTGCATATATTGCATCTCAATGTCTAAGTTGTCTGATGTCTGACTATGGACAATTTTTCCGATCTGACACTGTTCTTGTCTTTCGCTATAACTTGAACCTTCTTGCTTCACACAAGAAATCATGGATTGAGAATGGTTGGAGTCCAGGAGTTTTCCGCCACAGTTTAAAAGGCTAAGAACCCGACTGCACTGCTGGGCAAAGGCATCCAGGATCATGCGACTCTCTGAAATAAATAAAAAGATACATCACGAGATTCACAGCAAAAAGTCAGTAGGGAGACAGAAGCAGGCCCACAGCCCTTTAAAGCTTAACAACAACAACAATATTCATTAGGGTCTCTTTTATGTATCCAGAGAATATGAGTTAGCCACCCTTGCAGGGGAATATGCTATGGGCTTTTAACTTATCGAATGCTTATCAATCATTTAAAGTTCTCTTCCTCCTTCTCTTTTCTCTCCAGTTATGAATGCGCTTTCCTGCTCACAAACTTCAGAGTCCATTGTTTGGTCTCTCTACGAAGCTTTTGGAAACAGCTTTAGATTGAGAGTCAGAAGAGATTGGAGTCTTTGTTTAAATCTTTCTATTTTTTTGAATTTTATTTATTTATTTTTTTTATTTCAAAAGTGTTTCTACTGTAGCAAACTGCCTGACAAAGGAAGTTCACCAAATTCTGTCCATTAAGTCACACTAATCATGAGAAATCCTAATATAGGGGAGCTGATCTTTGACCAGTAGCCCCAGTCCAGAAAGCCAGAGAACATGGAGCTATTGCATTTGAATGAGTTCAATAATGTTTTTCACCTATTGTGTAAAGAACAGTGTACAAGGTACCTGGGGCAGATAAATAGTTTAGATAACATAAAACTTCTTCCCAAATAAAGAGGACACACACAATTATAATGCAAAATCGTATATTTTTCAGTATATTAGAAAGAATCAATTAATCAGCATAAATTTATTAAGTGCCTAACATGTACTAGGGACACAAAAATTGAAAAATGAAACAAACTCTACTCTCAAGGAGGTTACATTCTAGAATTTGAGAGCCTAGAAGTTATTTAATCCAACTATCTCATTTTATAGTTGAAAAAACTGAGTTCCATAAAGCCCTTTGGAGTCTGCAGCCTTCTCTCCACATGACCTACTGTTCCCGAGGGTTACTATTTAAAGCCCTGAAAATGTTGTTCCTCCATTTGTTGTTCCCTGTAATTTCATCACAAAGAGATCACTTATAGAATGCATCTTTAGGGTAGTTTAACACCTTGGGAACATGTTTCAAATTACCTTCTCTGGCCTTCTGGACTGGGGCTACTGGTCAAAGATCAGCTCCTCCACATTAGGATTTCTCATGATTAGTGTGACTTAATGGACAGAATTTGGTGAACTTCCTTGTCAGGCAGTTTGCTACTTCTTTTGAAATAAAAATTTTAAAAAATGCAAAAAAAGAAAGATTTAAATAAAGACTCCAACCTATTCTGACTCTCAATCTAAAGCTGTTTCCAAAAGCTTTCTAGAGAGACAAACAATGGACTCGGAAGTTTGTGAGGAGGAAAGGACATTCATAACAGGAGAGAAAAGAGGAGAGGAAGAAAACTTTAAATGATTGCTAAGCATTCAATAGAGGAAAAGAGAAGGATGTCCAGACTCTGCTTACAGGCAAAGTTTGTTTACTTAGTAAATACTAGGAAAACAAACATTTTTGAGTGGGATGGTGACATGACCAGGGTGTGTGTGTTGTGTGTTGTGTGTGTGGTGTGTGTGTGTGTGACAGAGAGAGAGAGAGAGAGAGAGAGACAGAGAGAGACAGAGAGAGAGAGAGACAGAGAGAGACAGAGAGAGAGAGAGAGAGACAGAGACAGAGAGGAGAGAGAGAGAGAGAGAGAGAGAGAGAGAAAGAGACAGAGACAGAGAGAGAGAGAGAGAATGAGACAGAGACAGAGAGAGACAGAGAGAGAGAGAGACAGAGACAGAGACAGAGACAAAGAGAGACAGAGACAGAGAGAGACAGAGAGAGAGAGAGACAGAGAGAGAGAGAGAGGGAGACAGAGAGAGACAGAGATAGAGATAGAGACAGAAAGACACACACAGACAGAGGCA
The DNA here is from genome assembly GCF_048593235.1 of Sminthopsis crassicaudata. Classification (NCBI taxonomy): domain Eukaryota; kingdom Metazoa; phylum Chordata; class Mammalia; order Dasyuromorphia; family Dasyuridae; genus Sminthopsis; species Sminthopsis crassicaudata. The sequence continues at coordinate 32,029,239 of NC_133622.1, forward strand.
GAAAGAGGCAGAAACAGAGACAGAGAGAGACAGAGAGAGACAGAGACAGAGACAGAGACAGAGAGAGAGAGAGAGAGAGAGAGAGAGAGAGAGAGAGAGAGGAGAGAGACAGAGACAGAGACAAAGAGAGACACAGAGAGAGAGAGACAGACAGAGACAGACAGAGACAGAGACAGAAAGACACACACACAGACAGAGGCAAGAGAGGCAGAAACAGAGACAGAGAGAGAGACCCACAGAGATAGTTTAGGCTGGGAGAAATATGAAGAATGTCTTACAGTTGGGAGAGAATGGAGGAAGAAACTATTGGGAGGTTATTGCAATAAGTTGGGGTTGTGGTTGATGGTGGTAGTGATAATGAAGATTAATACTAGGATGAAGAGCAGGAGAAATAGCAACGGAGACAGAACAAGAGATTTTTATGGTTGAGTCAACTGGTCATGAAAATTGATTGGATGTGAGAGGTGGGAGAAAAGGAAGTATCAAAGATAACCCTGAGTTTCTAGCATGCAAAACTCAGTAAATTGTAGTGGT